>NC_142010.1:141518778-141646252 GCF_049901735.1 Notechis scutatus
GTTTAAGTGTTCCCTTTATTTTTTTGAGCAGTGTATATATATATATATATATATATATATATATATATATGTATGTATGTATGTATGTATGTATGTATGTATGCATGTATACATCGATATATATATACACACATACATATATATGGCTCAAACATCTGGAGATCACTAAATTGTAAAAACAAACTATATATATGGCCATGTATAAAATGACATCATAAGGAACATCCAGATCGAAACATATGGCATCTAACAAGCTTCACACCCAGACATACTTCACACATTATCCCCTAGATTTATATCTTTACAAACAACTGAGTTTGGAAACATATACAGAAACACCCTGTCATGACAGGATAGCAGTGGCCCTTTACTAGTTTCAACACAATCTGTTACTAATCTTTGTCCATTGGTCAAAACATTAACTCTCCTTACCCCACAGCCAAATTTCTAATGAACTTCTTATGCACAAAAGGGATTAATATTTTATCTTTCAATACAACACACCATTATTTCCTGATGGTAAGTGAATTGACTCTTTGATATTGCTTAAATATATAGTAAAGCAACATACCTGCCTGCTTTACTAATACTCATGACCTCAATGAGGCAGATTGGAAGTCTCAGTGATGTTAACTTGGAAAATGCTTATGATAGTTCCAACCTCCAAGTACAATGAACCGGGCTGGCTTGCATGCTCAATTTTAGGATCAACAGTTACAATAGTAAAGAGTGAATCTGAATATTTAAGAACCAGCAAATTAGAACCACTAATGGGAGAGGAGGGGTGAGATGACGGACACCCACTCTGACCTGCTCTTACGCCTTTAATAGTAGCATTGATGTGCCAAAAAGCAGACAATTAAGGAAAGCTTTGAACTGCATAGAGATAAACATCACTGGCTGCTAATAGCTGGACATTAAGGGGTTGAGGGGGATTTAACTAAGCCTCTCTTCCCTCATTTCCTGCATGTTCAGGCAGCAAGCTTTGAACCATAGGGGCATCTTTGAAATGATGAGAACAATTAACCAGTGTAACAGCTTGCCTTTAAAAGTTGTGGGAGCTCCGTCCACAGAGGCTTTTAAGAAGAGACACTTGTCTGGTATGGTATAGGGCTGTGATGGCGAACCTATGGCACACGTGCCACAGGTGGCACGCAGAGCCATTTGTGCCAGCACGCAAGCTGCAGGCAAACTTACTTCACTGGGCATGCGCGCGCCTCGCTGATTTTCAGCCAGTTGGAGGCCTTTTTTGGCCTCCCACAGGCTTGAGGAAGGCTTCTGCAGGCTTTGCAGGCCGAAAACTAGGCCCGTTTCATCACTTCCTGTTTTTCCAAAAATATCGGAAGTGACAAAACAGGGCTAGTTTTCAGCCTGCAGAAGCCTTCCTCAAGCCTTTGGGAGGCCGAAAAAGACCTCAAACCAGCCAAAAATCAGCTGTGAGGCACAGTGCAGGTAAGGGGGCAGCGGAGGTGGGTGGGGATTACGTGCGCATGCGTAGGATGCATGGGGGTGGGGGGCGTGCATTGCCTTCTGGGTGCTGGCACACGAGTGCGAGCGTACAAGCATGCAAACAATTTTTGGCACAGGAGCCCAAAAAGGTTAGCCATCACTGGTATAGGGTCTCCTGCTTGAGGGTGTGTCTGTGGGACTAGACCTCCAAGGTCCCTTCCAACTCTGTTAGTCTGTTATTTATTCTTAAAGAGATGAGAAGGTCTGGTAGCACCTCTTCTGACTGACAAATTTTATTCGAAGACATACCCATCACATTCGTGACAGTAGTCAGAGAAGTGGTTGCTTGGCTCCTCCTGGTTTTTGTGCCACCATAAACCAACATGGTTGTCTCGGAAAGGTGTAAATCTTACTCCTATGAACTCTACAAACCAACTGTTTTTGCATGTAAAACTAATCTGGACTTGCTCTAGGAAGGGGAAATGAATCTAGGAAAGAAGACTCTTAAAGGGTCTTCTCACGCCTACAAGAAAGGCCATTTGAACCGAAGAATGTTGAAGAGAGTATTTTTCACTTGCAAACTTGAAGAGACGCAGCCTGGATGCAAAGAACCTCCTTTTCTACTCCAGGTATGTTATAGGTCCAAGAGGTTTCCCATTTTAAAAGAGAAATTACTTCTCTGCTTGTTTGAGGAACATCAAAAGAAAGGCGTAATGCTTGAATCCTTCTGGCTAAGATGGATACATTACTAATTTTAAAAAGCACAGCTGGCCATCAGTGAAGAGAAAACACAAGAGTCCTGGAAAGACGGACTTCAGTGCAGTCTTTTCATCTGGACTGTGATTCACAGGTAGGTTTCAAAAGCTGTGAAGCAGGGGTGTCCATCCTTATGCTGGCAGGCTTGAAATTTGGGACCTGGACAACCTAGAACTACTCCGCCTACAGTCTGACCTAAGCTTAGTACACAGAATTGTCTGCTATAATGTCCTACCTGTCAATGACTACTTCAGCTTCAACCGCAATAACACACGGGCAAACAGTAGATACAAACTCAGAATAAACCGCTCCAAACTCGATTGCAGAAAATACGACTTCAGCAACAGAGTGGTCAATGCCTGGAACTCACAACTTGACTCTGTTGTTACATCCTCAAACCCCCAAAACTAACTGTCTACTGTGGACCTACTCCATTCCTATTGTATTGTTTGTCAAGCATGTATTGTTTTCTCATACATGCTTGACAAACAAACAACATAAAGAAATAAACTTTCAAGACTCATGTACTTCAACTCCCAGAATTCCCCACCCATTATGCTGACTGAGGAATTCTGGGAGTTGAAGTCCATGAGTCTTAAAAGTTGCTAAGGTTGGACACCTCTGCTGTAAAGCCAACCTTCTTTGAAACAGCATTTTGCTGCAGACTAAGGGACGGGTAGTGGACTGCCAGGCAGGGCTGAAAAAGAGAGCCACATGCTGTATTGAATTGCTGCCACTGAGCAGCAACTGCAAACAGAATCCGGTGACTGGCAGAGATCCAGCTCTTCTGGATGACTTTTATGTCCCAGAGAACGTGCCCATCGAAGAACAGGGCACGAGGAGCAGGGCAGGGGCTTTGCTGGGCCTAAGGAAACAGCTGACCCTAGAAAACTCTGCCTTCCCATCTCCAAAAGGCTGGGAGATGAGGTGCCATTCCTCTGGATATGATACTTTGGGGACATGTGGCAAATTCTGCATCTTCTATGCACTGAGATGAGACACTTAATACTCCCAGAACAACTAATCCAAACCACATCTGATCTGCATAAAAACACCAAACCACTCCCATAAGATCTAATTACAAAAGGCTTTCACAAGCATCCAAGGCACCCTGGGCCTTTTTCATCAATCAGCATTAATGTCTTGTTCCCCAAACAATGACAGCTCAAGTAATTCTATCTTTTTAAATTATTATTATTTTCTTCAAAATCATGGACTTCATTCTCCCTGCTTCAGCAGTTACCAACAAGTCTGGACTAGAAGAATATCAATTTGCTAACATCTTTATGTTACAGGGAATTGTTAAAGACATAGAACATTATTATTTTATGTTGGAAGGGACCTAAGAGGTCTTCTAGTCCAACCCCCTGCTCTAGCAGGAGACCCTATATCATTTCAGACAAATGGTTGTCCAGTCTCTTTTTGAAAGCCTCCAGTGATGGAGCACCCACAACTTCTGAAGGAAAGCCGTTCCATTGGTTGATTGCTCCCAGCATTAGGAAATTTCTCCTTAGTTCTACTTTGCTTCTCTCCTTGGATAGTTTCCAACCATTGTTTCTTCTCTTGCCTTTTGGTGCTTTGGAAAATAGTTTTTGTAAGAGCCCCTCAAATATTGGAACAGTGCTACCATGTCGCCCCTAGTCCTTCTAGTCATTAAAGTAGATGTTAGCCAAATGCTCCTTGCTAGGTGAGATGGGGAAGAAACCAAAACAGAGTATCTAAAGTGGTTTCTTTAAATTTGCTCCAGAGCAAGCATGACTGCAGCCAGGGCAGATGGCAAGAAATACAGGACTTCTATCCTTTCTCCCATCCTACCTTGGAACCTCTAAAGCAGATATTAGATATGTGTTTGCAGCTTTAGTCAAGCATTTCATCCTTTCTGGAGAACACATTTTTGGGTGGCTGGGGTGTTAAGAAGCTCTGACACTCTGTAGAGACTTAAGGGCACTCATTTCAACTCTTTAAGTCCCACCCTGAAAACCTAAAAAAAATAATCAAAAAGTTCAGACCCATCTGTTCTGGGGGTTGTAAAATAGCCTGCCTACCTCACTCCATAAATGGGGAAGCCTTGAGCAAAGCAAGATTAAATTGCGCCTGAACTCTGTGGATGTGTGTGCGCACGCATAACACAGATCATTACATTTCCAATCTTTCCCCATTTCTGCATAGTTCACTGACACGAACCTTACCCCGAACTGAATGCACGCTTAGCGACTGCATGCCGCACGAGCCTTTCCAAAAGCTTCAGACAGCACAACTCCCCTCATTCCTCATCCAGCACATTCAAACATTGCCTGGGTGAATAGGAATGCAGTGCAACCGGAGGCTTAATATTTGAGAAGTCTGTTCCATAAGGACCTGCCGCCAAAGCTTTCTTCTCCACTTATTTATTTCATCTGAAAACCTTGTTAGTGATTATCAGGCTGATTAAAATGCAATAAAACCACCCTTCTCTCTCTGCAATGTACTGACAGGTGCAGATGATGAAGCAAAGGCATTCAATACAAACTCCTCTAGCAAAATACATGCCTATAAACAGAAACAATTATTTCATTATCTGATCAAAACGGAGAAGCCCTTTCTCAGGTTAGAGTTTCATCCTTTTAAGTCAGCTACTTTCCCCAATCCTTTTTCAATTGAGCCTTATCCATAGAGCAAAAGGGCATGTTTCAGACAGAAAGGCCAAGGAGGGCTTAAGCCACTAGGGGTCTTGAAAGGTTATTTGTCAACACTGCATATTCTCTGAAAGAAAAGCAATTAACAGTGTAGATCAGGGGTGTCAAACACGATTTCATTGAGGGCCACATCAGGGTTGTGTTTGACCTCGGAGGGCTGGGGTGGTGGCCGTGGCGATAGTGGCTGTAGTGGTTGGGAGTGGACACGGCCATGGTGGGTGTGACTCGGGGGCACCTGTGGTGGCCAAGTGCTAAGGCAGGACTTCCCTGAGAACCTCACTCACTCTCATTATAATCCTTCCTTCCTGTTCTTCTTTTTCCTTGCTCTCTTAGCTTTCCTTCTTTGCTGTCTTCCCATCTTCCCTTCTTCTTCTTCTTTTTTTTTTGTCTTTCCTCTTTCCCTTTCTCGTCCCTTCTTGGATGCTCAAATGCAAAAGGGGAAACATTTCTCGTTTTGTTTTTAGTTTGTTTTGATAGTCCTCTGCCAGGGAAAATGGAGCTAGGATGGTGGTGGATGTGCGCGGCCCCCAAGCTCCATTTTCGCTGGCAGAGGGCTGCAGGAGGCCATCACGGCTGAAAATGGGGCGTGGGGGGGGCACACGGGGCCCCCCGAGCTCCATTTTCACTGGCAGAAGCACCGTGGGCCGGTTCTTTGCTGTTTTCAGGCTGGCTCCATGGGCCAAATCTAAGCAACCTGCGGGCCAGATGCGGGCCTTGAGTTCGACACCCCTGGTGTAGATCTTGCAGCGTAGAAGCTGCAGATGTGACCTAAGTAAGTGCTCACTGGAATGAGACAACGCACCACAGTCAGCTCATTATGCCAACTCATCACGGAACAACTCCTCATGGGCAACTTGCCGCGGAACAGCTCGCCGTGGGACAATTTAAGTCCAATGTAATTATTTAAAATAAATTTTAAAAATATTTTAATTTTTGTCATTCGCCTTTCATTTTGTCCCTCTTTTTGCATCTTTCCTTTCATGATTCTATTCCATCATTTCTTTGATATTAGTGCAACTCTTGTCCCGCAGCTGGTTATCTCACGGTGAGTGGGCCATGGCAAGTTGGCCGTGGCAAATTGTCATAAACCCAGTGCTCACTACCCTACTAGCTGCACATTCTGGGCAGTGGTGGGATTCAAAATTTTTTACTACCAGTTCTGTTGGCGTGGCTTGGTGGGCATGGCAGGGGGAGGATACTGCAAACTCCCCATTCCCTCCCCACCCCACTTCACTAACCTGCTTTCCAGCTCTGTTCTCCTGTGCAGGGCAACCAAAGAAGACCCAGCCAATCAGCTGGGACTCGGGAGGCAGAGAATAGATGGGGGCGGGGCCAGTCAGAAGTGGTATTTGCCGGTTCTCCGAACTACTGAAAATTTCCGCTATCGGTTCTCCAGAACTGGTCAGAACATGCTGAATACCCACCTCTGATTCTGGGCAATGGCACTTTCTCCAATTGGCTGTATTGCAACAGCGCAATCTAGAAGCAATCTAGAAGCAATCTAGAAGCAAGAAAGGTATGTGCAGAAGGCATGTTCCTGTCAGGAACAGAGGCAGGGGCAGTTTGGTCTACTGGTTAAGGCACCAGGCTAGAAGCCCGGTTTCAAGTTCTAGTCTCATTTAGGCATGAAAGCCAGTGGGATGACCTTGGACCTTCACCCTCTCTCAGCCCAACAGGGTTGTTGTTGCAAGGAAAGTATTGTGTGTGTTCCCCACCCTAAGTTATTTATTAGAAAAAAATATAAAGGTGGGAAATAAATATTTTTTTTAAAATTGACCTGAGTCAGACAAAAGCAATTGGGTGATCATGATTTCCAAAGCAACCTCATAGAGGAGACATGATTTTTTAAGGGAAATCTTATGCAACTCGGAAGGGGGTAGATTCCTCATTTGTCATCCATCTACCCTATTCTGTTCCCACATCCAGAGCACCTCTCTCATGGCTGCATTATTATTATTAGCTCCTCTATAGATTAATGTGACTCAGACTGAAATTTTCCAGAAAATTGAGCTGGGGATAAACATCTCAAGGAAGTTAATATCTAAGAGACTTCATGATCCCTAATTCCATGAACAAGACACTAGTCTGGCTTTTATTATAGAAATTCAATTGAGGCCCAGTGGTTTGGGATAATTTCCCATATCTATTTTTCTGTTTTTGTTTTTTTTAAGTTGAAACATATGGTGATTTCTCAATTCGAGGTAATGATGGATAATGTTATTATTTGGGGATGAGTGGCTATAAAGAACCCCCAATGCCTTGAGAACAGCCAATCCAGAAATAATGCAGAATTGTCATTTTTAATTGTGACCAAAGGAAAACATTATTAAAGGCGTGGGAAATAATACTGCATATAATATATTAAAAATGGGAAGTAAAGCTATTAGCATTACATTATTTTGAATCAAACTAACAATTAAATAAATGGGGAATATATAATAATGTATATAATATACTTTAAAATATGGGGAGTAATACTATTGATGACATTACTTTATTTTCAATTACATTTACTTTTTATCTTAGCACATCACTTTTTTTTCTGGCCTTGTTTAATTTTGGAGTGAGCCAAGGTCAACCCTTGGCCTCTGATTCAGATTATCAACTCTAATTTCTGTTGCTGGTGATTGGACACTGTGAAACTGCAATGGATCCTCTGGACATCTCTTCTGATTGTAGACTCTCTTCCTCCTTCCATGTCCTTAGGAGAAGGGTCTTCAAACTTGGCAAGTTTAAGACTTGTGGACTTCAACTCCCAGAATTCTTAAGCTAGCATGACTGGAGGAGGAATTCTGGGAGTTGAAGTCCACAAGTCTTAAAGCTGTCAAGTTTGAAGACCCTTGCCTTAGGAGGTGGCTTTGACTTCTTTAACTACTAGGTTAATGAGTTTTTTCTTAGCTAACAGCTTAATGAAGATTGCAAACCAACGTATGCAGTAAGTCGATGCCTAGACTATAAAGCCGAAGAGGAAGAAGGAGCTATCTTCCAGTTGTATTGTGGGAAGGTAAGAGATTTAATAGATGAGAACGTGGACTTCTACCACATTCAAGACTGGCAACTATCTGCTTAATCAGCATGGGAAATTTTGGGAACAGTCAAGCAAAATGCTCCAAAAGTCTTGTTCTTTTGGACAAAGACAAATGAAGTTTCTGTAGATTGGCACTCCCTGGAACAAGGCAAATTCAGCTCCCACACAGGTTCAAAAAGAAAGATAATGCTGGAATAGAGGACTATCTTCTGACATCCACATCCCAAGATGCCTTGCTTCCCCCCCATACCTATCTCAGGATGCTGGAAAACTAATTTAAACTGCAATCAGCACCAATTTACACAGGGCACAAGAAACTCCGTTGCTCAGTTTCCTGATATTATTACTCTTGAGAGTCATACTCTCTGGAAAATAATACTCTGGAGAGCCAGTTCGGTGTTATGGCTAGGCTCCGGTCTAGAAAAACTAGGAGACTGTGAGTTCTAGTCCTGCCTTAAGCATGAAAACTGGATGGATGATTTTGGGCCAGTCACTCTCTCTCCACCCAACCTATCTCACAGGGTTGTTATGGAGAAACTAGGAGGAGAAAGGAATGTTACATATGTTTGCCACCTTGAGTTACTTATAAAGTAATAAAGTCATTTAGGTTTTAAACTGCAATCAACACCAAATTGCACAAAGGACACACACACACACACACACACACACACACAAGAAACTCGTGTTAAACAGTCTCCTGACAATGTTACTCTTGCTATAATGCAGTTCTTAGGGGGAAAAACGGACAGAATGTCTGGATTTTATCCAGTCTAAATCAATCCTCTGCCCTTAAGCTGGCAAGGAAGGAAATGCAGATATTTGTCTCCCTTATCCTGCCCCCAGAGACTAACAGCCACGTTGAAAGGAAGATGACTTGGGAAAGTGGGAAAACAGCAAATTATTCCACTACCCATCAAATGTAATACGTTCCCCCCTCTGCCCCCTGCCATGAAATGAAATGAAGTTTAAAAAAAACCTCTGGGCAATAAATGAATTAATAGATTTATTAGTTATCTATTTAGGTAATATATTTTCTAGTTTTTTCCCCCTACAAGCAGAAGATTCCCTCCTAGGATCTTTGAGGAGGAGGAGAAAGAACAAAGAGACAAGCAGATGAAAAGTGGTTTTACCAACACTGATGTAATTATCTGCAGGGTCTCAGCCACTCAAATGCAGAATGCCAAGAGATAGGCAAACTTCACTCCATGATTGTCAGACGCAAGCTAATTCCACTCTGCAGAGTGAAAAAATATATATATATATGCACACATGTACACAGCTCTTCATTGAAATGCCACCCCCGTAGTCGAGATGTCCCCAAGTGGCTCTTATCAACTGAGAATTTCTGAAGGAGCCCCCAAGACCTCCCCAATGTATTAAAGAAATGAACAGCCACTCAATATATCCCAGATGTGAGAGACATATTTATGAGTGAGGGAAGAGACACGTGATACTGCAGAGAGTTGAACATTTATCTTCCATTGGAAAAAGACAGAGAGAGAAAGGGAAAGGGAGAGAGAGAAGGAGAGAGAGAGAGGGGAGGGAGGGAGGAAATGGCATTTGTGCCATTTGAGGGCTGGGTGGGGCAACACAACACCGTGGGCCAGATTATCACCAAATAACATTCCATGAGCAATAGCAGCAGCAGAAGAAAATGACACAGGGATTAAGGCCAAGGGATTAACTGCATAAAGTCCAGCTTCACCCAGCTCCTCTTGAACAGCATCCAGCTGGTCACATAATAATCTGGTAAAAATAATTACAGTACCATCAGTCAGGAGACTCTGAGTGGTCTTGTTTCTCTGTGCTCAAAGTATGAACCGAGCAGCCAAAGGGAAAGGTAGACAAGAACTCGCCCCCAACTTGGTAGTGTGGGGTTTGTGGGGCAGGGGTGGGGTGTCACTGCTTCATGGGGGAATGTGGGGTCTAGGCAATGAGCTTCTTGCTTGCAGCAATGTACATTGGAAATGTGAACAGCGTGAAGAGATGATGTCTATGGGGATTCTCAATCAATCTGGTCATGGTTGGTCCCAAAAGTTATTTTCCAAAATGCAACTGGACTCTCTTGTTTGTTTTTGCTTTGAAAACGTTTTGCTTCTCCCCCAAGAAGCTTCTTGGATCAGAACTGCAGAAGCTTCATGGATAAGAAGTGAAATGTTTTCAAAGAATAAAACCAAGGAAGTCCAGTCGCCTTTTGGGAAAGCACCTTTGAGACAATGAGAAGGGACATTTAATCATGTCTGGTTAATGTGTAAAACAGCTTAAACATTTTGAATTCAGACACATACATTGACACAGAGGATCTTAAAGATCAATATTCAACTGAAGCCAGCATTTTTCCTTTTAGGATTAATAGTTAGGAAAAAAAACCATGGAAGATTGTTTCAGTGCATGATTATAGCAATGGTCTGCACAGAAATGGAAAGATTCAACACTAACCACTATGGAGGAATGGTTGGTGAAGTTGACGGAATGTGCTGAAATGGATAAATTGACTTCTCTGATTAGAGAAAAGACATTATATATATTTACATGCTGATTAGAAGCCTCTTAGGGACCTTTTGCATAAAAATGAAAAAAATGTTTTGGATGATAAGATAAATTATAGAAAGAAGAATATCATGACTTAACTTTACAGATAGAAGTTAAAATACAATTGTATTATAATTGCTGGGAAGAATATCAAAAGCCATTTCTTTGTATCTTTTTTCTTTCTTTTCTAATTTTCATCAACTCCCCTCCCTTTTCTTGCACTGTTTGCTTTTCCTTTAATTTCCTTCATGTTGTTTCTTTCTCTTTACTCTATACTAGCTTGGGTTGGTTTTTAATCTTCTGGTTTAAAAGTTTTTAAATAAAAATTATGCACACAGAACAGTATCCAGCTGGTCATGTAATAATCTGGTACAAAATTGGGAATTGCTCAGTGAGGTGACAGCACTTCAGTTAAGTTGTGTGCCAAACCACCCTTGGATGGGAGGCCACCAGAAATTCCAGGACTGTAGGGACATATTGGGAACCCATCCAGAAGAAAGATGCCACCTGATACGGCTGCTAAGAAAATAACCAAGATGTGTCCCATCGATTCACAAAGAAATAGGCTTGCCTTGAAGGAGTCTTTTCCTGTTTTGATACAGGAATTATCTCAGCAAGGTGCAGTAGTGAACTGACAGCTAAGGAGGACCAACCCTGCTTAGCATTTGGAGGGGGAGATTACCTAGAATTCAAGAGAAGCTAGGCAGAATTTGAAGCGTGCGCCCACACACACACATGCATACACACACAATGTTCACCCTTACTAGTGTCGCAGCATCCCTACAGTCACATGATCAAAATTCAGGTGCTCGGTAACTAGCAAGGTATTTTCAGCAGTGGCAGCCTCCCAGGGGGTTTACGTGATTGGCATTTGCAACCTTTCACGGCTGGTTTCTGACAAGCAAAGCCAATGGGGAAAGCCAGATTCGCTTAGCGACGGGTAACATCATGTGGGCCTGGCAGAAAAGGGATGCTTCTAAGGATACGTTTTTGTGCCATGGTTAAATAGAAGTGAGGAAAGGCTCCAAGTCACCAGAGGATCTTCTTCAATTTGCATTTTCTGCAATTATACAGTGCCAACAGGTTTCTTACTGTCACCAGCAGAGGGCACCCCAACACAGCCAAATAAATCAAAACAAGTGAACTCCAACCTAAGTGACTTTCACGTGGGTTGGACTACAAGTTCCATCACCTCACTTAGCCCAATTAGTGTGTTGGCCAGATTGATGGGAACCATACTCCAGCCCTTCTGGAGAGTGTTTGCTTGACTAGACTTATCACATCTCAAATCCTGACCAAATGTCCCTTCTTCCTCCAGAGATCTGAGCATGGAATCGCTAATTAATATTCTTATGCAATCAAACCTCTCTATGCGACAGCAAATTCTAGCTATGCCTTTTTGATTCTAATGCTGTAGCGATTCAGAAGCACTCGTGGACTGATTATAGGATAAGTAGCTATCAAAATGTATGGGCTGAAGACATCAGAGGCACTCAAGTTCTGCAGCTAATCTCCAAGAACCTGCATATGCTAAGCTTTCTTCAAGCTGGTCCAATGTTCGTCGCCAAATGGCTTTGACCACCAGTTATTCATTCTTTCCTGGTGTGGCAAGCAAGACTGCATTCTCCACCAGGGTCTGAAGAGCCAATAAGTCCTAAATGAGGCTGGAGAACCCCTTCAGATATTTCTGAATGCCAACTTCACACAGACCTAACTAGCACACCAATAGGGAAAGATGATGAGAGTCGCAACGCAAATTTTGAGAGTTATTCATAGCCCACCTCTGATCTAAGTGGGGAAACACCTCAACCTACTCTAAGAGCAGAGAAGACAATCTTTCTGGACTGCAGGCACAATACTTTCAGAAAGCAGTTGCTATCCTGATAAAATGGGTGAAACATCCTTGAGTCAGCTGACAGGAGCATGCAATGAAGCATCCAAATGAGGGTTTGTCCAGATGGGTAGGAAACAGCCTGTAATTCCTGTCATGCCCCCGTCGGAGTCTGAATCAGAGGAGGAAGATGAACAGCCATCAGGGAGCAGGAGAGGGGCTCCGTTGGCTGTGGAGGAAACTGGGTAAGGGCAAAGTCAGGCTGGGCAGAGCAGGGAAGATGTAGAATAAGAAAGAGGGGGTTCAGAGGAAGACCTCCTCATCCTAGGGCACACAGGGAAGAACGGAGAAGAAAGCACCATGGGTTGTGTGCTTTACGAGGGAGGAAAGGGCCCTGATTCCTTCACAAGGCACACCTGGGGACGGAGTTAAAGGAGAGGCAGATGGGTGGGGTGGTTGTCAGGAACAATTGCTGAGTTTATCTAATGTTGATTGCTGTAATCACAGTTCCTGGCATCCTCCCAACTGGTTTGATTTACTGCCGTGTTACTTCACTTTTGGAACTCTTTATCTTGCCCTGCTGGAGTTATTACCTTATTTTGCCTTGTTGGATTTATAATTTAAAGTTTTCTGTTTACAATGTTTGGATTGGAATATCTGCAGCCAAAGGCTGTTGCAGGTTGGTGGGAGAGTTTTTTCTCCAGACAGGAAGGTAACTGGATCATTGGGGGCAAAGTTGGAGCTAATAAAGGAACTCATTATTATTCTCTGGCTGTGTTGCGTTTGTTCATCACAAATTCTCATGATTCCTTGCAAGCATAGCTAGAGGCACCAGCTTAAGAAAGGCAAATGAAACAGGAACCACACTTAAGAGCAGAGATGATTGCATTAAGAACTCCAGGGCTAAGGAACTTATTTGAACACAAACCCGCCCTCAAATGACAGACTCTGGGGGCCTCACCTGGCATTCCCAGGGGCCAGGTATCCAGATCACCCAGGTGGGGACAGAGGAAGAGAAGGAGAAGAGTAGGAGGAGTTATACAAACAGTCCTACCCGAGCCTGCACCTCCTGGGATGGAAGCAGCCACGGCCTTACCGTGTTGAAACCTGGAAAGAGACCCATGGCTGGCTGCGCCTCCACGGGGAACGAGAGGAAGGGTTTGAGATCCAAGGGTGGCTGCATCATGGCCGGTGGCGGGCGCAGGATTGCAGGAATTGGACCTGCCCGGCTCAGGCTGCCTAGGCAAGGAGAGACAAGGAGAAGCATAAGCAGGTTGCCCTCCAGTAGGGGGTTTTGAAAAGCAGGTGAGGTGCAAAGAACAAGAGATTAGGATTTGGGATTGAACACGGATTCGAGTTGTTACCAGCTGCAACATGATAGAATAATTGCCTATAGCAATAAACATTTCAAACTGACCCCTGCAAACACCATCCCAGGTCCTCAGAATTTCAGATCTGCAGTTAGAAAGCCATGTTCTGAAACCTGAATTCAGTATTATTATCAATTTGGGGAATTGGTTTGTCCATCGTTCCCTGTATGCAACCATCCAATTTGTTTCCATTGTTTGGATAATTTATATTAATCATTTATTTAAGTTACCAAACTGAACTTAGTGGCATTTAACTGAATAAAATGCAATAAATTTTGAAGCCGCTTAGTTTTTAAATGCACTGTGTTGATTTAATTACCTGCATAGGATTTAAATGTCTTCCTAGTCCCTATGATCACAACAGAGAAAGGTGGAACTGACGAAGAAAGCCAGTGTGTCAGAATAGTAGTGAAAATTTTCAGGCCATGAATATGGAATACCCAGTTGGAGTAAGCAAAGTGGATTTCCTACTTCTCTCTTTTCAGGGCACAGAACAGATGAGTCCATCTACTTTCACAAAAACTTCAGTTCACTCAAAAGTCAACAACTGATCTGATTGGGCTTTCTGACTCAACAAGGATTAGAATTCTATTTCTGAATACACAAACAGCATGTGATCAAACTCTAGGATCAACCACCACCACTGGTACCACTACCTTAGTTACTATATATATAAGCCAAAAGGCAAAACAGTGAGAATTTTAAGGAGTATTAAGAAAATGTACATCAGTGAGCAAATCCCACAGGAAAGAAGTAACTGTACAAACGCATAAACGCCAGAGGTGGTATTCAGCAGGTTCTGACCAGTTCTGGAGAACCGGTAGCAGAAATTTTGAGTAGTTCGGAGAACCAGCAAATCCCACCTCTGACTGGAGATTTTACAGTATTCTTCCCCTGCCAACGCCCACCAAGCCACGCCCACAGAACCGGTAGTAAAAAAAATTGAATCCCACCACTGATAAACACCAACCTACTGGGAGAATAAACGTGAGAACGGCACCTTCAGGCTTCCATATATGCACTGTCTGCCCAAATCATATCTGAGTTTCTGAGCATAGGCATTATTATCATGTCAATATGTGACTCATGAGATTCTACACAGACATTGCTTATGATTCTGGTTTTGTGGGTGCCTGCTTTTTATCCTAGAAATCAAAATTGCCTGAAAGTTGCATCATCAAACCCTCAGCACTATATAAGTCTTGGCTTTGGAGAAAACTGTCTTAGAATAATAGAACAGAACTTCATTTAGTCATTTGACCATATCAAAAATATTAAACTCAGTGGTGGGATTCAAATTTTTTTACTACCATTTCTGTGAGTGTGGCTTGGTGGGCGTGGCAGGGGAAGGATACTGCAAAATCTGCATTCCCACTCAACTCCTGTGGTAAGGTTACTGCAAAATCCCATTCCCCCCCAACCCCAGTAACCTGCTTTCCAGCTCCGTTCTCCTGTGCAGGGCAACCAAAGAAGACCCAGCCGATCAGCTGGGACTCAAAAGGCAGAGAATAGATTGGGGGCGGGGCCAGTCAGAGGTGGTATTTGCCGGTTCTCTGAACTACTCAAAATTTCCGCTACTGGTTCTCCAGAACTGGCCAGAACCTGCTGAATACCACCTCTGATTAAACTAATTCAAATATTACAAGTAGATACAAAGCAAACAACAGGACATGTTTCATAATAAGCCGTTATCCCTACAGTTAAGCCCAATCTGATGTAAATATTCCATCCTTTTGGAAATGGCCTTTGATATAAAGAGTGCAGTCTTACTAGTGACATGTAGGTTCATTCCCTGCAAAAAGAAAATAGTTTCTCTAAGTGCCCTGATATTTTGGGCCTAGGCAGCTCGCCACAACTAAGTTGCCACAGTCAAATTTCCATGGCCAACTAACCACAGCCAACTCGCCACAGGACATGAGTTACACTAATATAGAAGAAATGGTGGAATAGAATCATTAAAGAAAGGATGCCAGAGGAGGGACAAAATGAAATGTGAATGACAAAAACTAAAACAATGTTTTCATTATTTTGAATAATTAAATTGAACTGTTGAATTGAACTGTTGAATTTGTCCTTTGGAGAGCTGTCCTGTGGAGGGTTGGCCGTGGCAAGCTGTCCTGCGGTGAACCAGCTGCAGCTAGTTGGCCATGGTAAATTGACTGTGGCAAAATGGCCGTGGTCTGTTGGCTGCAGTGAGTTGGCTGTGGCGAGTTGTCCCATTCCACAGTATTTTTTTAGTTTTTAAATAAAAATCTAAATAACCAGCTGCTTGTGCAGAGTACAATTTGCACTCAAAAAGAGTTTGTCTGCATGTGTTCAACAGCTGCTGCTCCACAAATGCAGTCTTTCTTCAAACCAAACTCCCAAGACCAGAAAATAAATGAAACCTGTATCTATAGTCTATTAAGAAGACGTTCTTCTATCAAAAAAAAAAAGCAGGTCAGCCATAGATGTCTACAATGTTTTACACCAGCGAAAAAGCCTATTTCCTATAGCACTTGGTGTGCCCTTAATTTCGTTTGTGGAACTGGGGAGAATTCAGTATAATGTGCAGTAGCTGTGGGTGGTGTTTTCAAACAACTACTGGAAAAGGGTATTCTTTCTCTCTTTGTTTGCCTAAGTAACCATTTTTGGTAATTGCTGGTTATCCAGATCCCAAGGAAAAGGTAGTGGAAAGGGTATATGCCCTTTCTTCCATTCTCCACAGCAAATGGAGAAAGCAGGTTCATTAAGAAGTGAAATTGACAAGGATGTTAAAGAATGGAAAGGAAGAACTTTACAGCTCCTTAAAAAGCCAATTACTAGCTCTTATAGTTGCCATTATATACTTGATATTCTCTCCCTCCCTCCCCTCCTCCACACACACAGACACACACACACACACACACTCGTCTCTTATTATAGTGGGTTTCAGTGTAAGAAAAAAATAGGTAAACATTTGCTGCTGTCATGATGCTGATGTGAACAATATGGCTTTAGGTGTGTATGCAAGGACCCATCTCTAGCTCTTCCATAAAAAAGCTTGCTGAAGTGGTAAGAAAAAAAAGAGGGCAGGGTATGGAAAAACAGAAGAAAGGTGGGGTGAAGAGGGGAGGAGGCCTCCAAGTGCCAGAAAGAAACATCTTTACTGTGTACAGTAAAAGCAATTCAGAAAATTCCTTTATTGAAGGCACTGTGCTTAACCCACTGAAATATTTTGATTGAAGAATGTTGGCTAAAGATCACACATTTACAGCATCGTTGAACTGTAAACTCGTCTTTTGGGAAGAAGGGAACTTGCAGAGGCTGTACATTTATTTACATGTGTAAAATACCTGTAGCGTAAAATATATTAATGACAAGGTGTATCAATTAAAAGTATAACTTCTGTTTCTTGGTTGATATATCACATACCCTTAGAGCAATCGCCAAGATTGTGTAGTTGGCAAAGAGCAATCATATTCTATGGCAGGGTTCCCCAACTTTACAAGTTTAAGATAGGTGGACTTCAACTCCCAGAATTCCCTAGCCAGCCAATTCTGGGAGATGAAGTCCACCTAAAAGTTACCAGGGTTGGGAAACAGTGCTTTTGAGATTCTTGACTACACTGAATCTTTCTTTCCAAGCACTGCCATTTCAATAACTCTGTCCATTCCTCATTCTCTGCTGCCTTCTGAGAATTGGTCCCTTTCCTTCTCTGTGTCCTCTGCTACTCATTATATGAAACTGTCACCTCAATTACTGGGCAGAGCAAGGTGGCAGCCTCAGAGGAGCCATGAAAACACAGAAAATTATTATTGTTGCTGCTGCTGCTATTGATGACGATGGTGTCTTTACTATCAGAAAAGAGGACAGCTGCTTGTGAGATCATTCTGCCCAAGATGTCAAAATAATGAACTTTGATCAGAGAAGGTGATGCTTTGGCCCTCCACCTCAGAAAGCAAAATAATTTAGTTGCCCCTGATTAAGAAGCATTTAAAAAAAACAAAACAGAACCACGTGCCATTTTGTGCTTTTCTGCTATTGCCAAGAAATTGTGGCGGACTCACTAATTTTAGGCACAAAGCTCTAGAAACAGATCAAGAACACTGCAAGGTATGGATTGACTGACTCAATAGCTACTAAGCTGAAGCAGTTGGAAAGCTGGATCCATTCAAAATCTGCAGAAAGGATAATGAAGTTTTTCACCACTTTCCCATCCCTATTTAAAGTTAGCCACAAGCTGATAGTCCTCATGAAAGATTCTACCAAATGAGCCACAGTATTTCTAGGTGGGGAAACTATACTTGGAATCCCAAGCGGGACCACCAAGTAGGTCTAAGCTGCAATAATGCAGGTGAACAATAAAATGTCAGAAAAATTAGCTATTTCTTTGTTATCTCTGCTGGTCTCATGCCTGTGGTCATGTAGGCTTTTGCAAGCTGCATTGGTATCCCTACTCTGGAACATTAGCGGGGGATTTTTACAAATCAGCCTGAAAAACTCTATACACCAGAACAGCCCTGAGTCTAAATTACATTTTTCATGCAATGGCTTGACAGCCTGGGAGAACAGGTCCTACTTCCTCTGTATCATCTTCTCTAAGAAGACACAAATTTCCTTGTGCTGTCCTGACTACTGAAATCAAAGCATGAGATATTACATCACTGGGCCTTTTGGAGAAACTGAGAGCCCGAGGGTTTACAGTAAATATTTCAGTTGTGTCTAGATGTGAGCCTCGTTGTTGCTTTTCCTTTTCTTCTTGTCACGCTGCTGCTTCCACCCATACAACAACTTCTGTTCCTTCTAGATCAGTAGGCAGATTATTTCATTTATGTATGTATTTATTTCTTTGTTTGTTTGTCAAGCATGTACAAGATAACAAGTATAAGTATAAACATAAACATGAACAAAGGAAGTAAATACAGATAAATGGGGACAGGAAGACAGGGACGTTGGTGCACTTATGCACGCCCCCTTTAAGGACCTCTTAGGAATGGAGTGAGGTCCACGGTAGACAGCTTGAGGTTGACGCTGTGAGGGTTCGAGGCTGTAACAACCGAGTCGGGTAGGGCGTTCCAGGCGTTGACCACTCTGTTGCTGAAGTTTTCTGCAATCGAGTTTGGAGCAGTTTACCTTGAGTTTGTATTGGTTGTTTGCCCGTGTATTATTGCGATTGAGGCTGAAGAAGTCATTGACAGGCAAGATGTTATAGCAGACAATTTGGTGAACTATGCTTAGATCGGACCGCAGGTGGCGCAGTTTTAGGTTGCCCAGGCACAAAATTTCGAGCCTGGAGGCATAGGGAATACTATTGTGAGTAGAGGAATTATGACAGGACAGGCGGATTTCTACAGACTTGTCCTGCCCCCACTCCAGGCTCTTATTCCATTCTACCACACCTTCCAGCAAGCGCAGTGATAAAAATGGAGACCATTCATGCATGCATTTCACATCACACACACACACACACACACACACACACACACACTTAGGGAAAACACCACCACCAGCAGCACAACCATCACCACCACCATCAGGCACTCCAAATATTGAGGACGTTAAAGCAATCCAGTGTTTTGCAGATGAAAAGGCTGGCATTTGCAACAAAACCTTTAATAATAGGATTCCTGAGGTCAGTTAAGACAGATTAATACATGAAGGAATTGTCCTGAGAGCTAAGGCATAATCTGCTTGCACGCCAGGGCCGCCTCACAGACCTTCCTTCCTTCCTTCCTTCCTTCCTTCCTTCCTTCCTTCCTTCCTTCCTTCCTTCCTTCCTTCCTTCCTTCCTTCCTTCCTTCCTTCCTTCCTTCCTTCCTTCCTTCCTTCCTTTCACCTCTGCATTCTTCAGAATTCAAGAACACAAAAAGTTTCAGCAATGTTTTAAAGAATGCTTGTGTGAAAGCAGACAGCTCCTCTTTCTATATCTACAGAAAACAGACTACAATCTGGAAGTATTTTTATTGCTACAATTTTTTAAATAATTCTATGGAACTTAATACAGATAAGACTAATATTATCTGCATAGTATAGAAATATATTTTTTTAAAAAATTTAAAGAGCAGAAAGATAAAAAAGGGGGAAAAAAAACCTCACTCTTCATCCCCAGCAAGTATAATCAACACTAACAACTTATCATTAGTTTTTAAAGTAAAACCAAATATCTTTTCATCCTCATAACTCATCCCATTCTCTAAAAACCTATCTCTAAAACCTCATTTCTTCATATTAATCAGCAAATCTATTAAGGGTTATCAGAAATGACAACATAACCATTACAAACTGTACCTAGTAAACCCAATTCAAATCCTCCCTTTTATATTTATATTTACATTTCTATTTAAACGTATCTCATTTTCTCTCTTCAAATAAACAAAATCCTTAAGACATCATCAGGCACCCACAGTAAAAAACAAAACAAAACCCATTGAACGTTATTAGAAATCGCACCCCATTATTTTAGCCTGGATCAAATACTATTTTATACTCATTCTTTTTCTCTGAAGTATTTTTGGATTCATCAAAATAAATTGTAACATTTGCTTTCTCAGAATCTCTTTGTGTCCTCTCTCTGTGATCCTCTTAAGTAACACTCCCTGATTCCTTTGTAAAGGTAAATAATTCTGAAAACTTCCTATGCCCATTTATCAAAACCTTCTCCTTTAAAAATAGCCATGTGGTGCCCTCTCGTGTGCAACCTTCAAAATCATCTTATCAATTATTTTGAAATATAAACATTTCCCACAAGAAAGTATTATTTCAATTAACCAAGTCTTAAATCAAACCCCTTAATACGTTTAAAACTTTCTAAAAACCAACATTAGTCATACTTTTGCTGTATATTCCTCACGCACACAATGTTTAATCCAAATCTTTAAAGTTGTAGATAAAACTTTTTTTAATAGATTGAAGAAAACTTCCCAGGCTAAAGCTTCTCAATCTTTAAGAACAACACAATTAAATCCAAAGTGATTAAGAAATGAACCTTAGTCAAACTTAGAGTCTGCAGAGATGACAGTATTGACTATAAGCATGATCTAATCTCACAACTCCCAGCTGATTATAAACCAGCTGCAAAAATGCAGTTTTTGCTGTCTGCTCATAAAGAGCTGTCTGGAGTACATATGGGTAATCTTGCAATCTCTCCTTATTCTGGAGGGATTCCAGCAGCCCAAAACCTACATTTGAATGCCATTTTTAACTGCAAAGTGTCTCTCTATTCTTGAGAGACATTAATTTATCTTAGGGGTTCACTGGAAGCTCTGTGCTATTATTACTATTAATCATGTTATTTACAGAGTCTATTGGATAGTTCTGACTGAATTTTGACAAGGATCTAGGATAGCTCAGGATATCATTGTAATATATATGTGCATTTTTTTTGTCATTAGTACAATAGAACCTCTGATCATGAACGCTTCTGACCACGACCAAATGGGGTGACGACAAAAAAATTCAGGAAACTTTTGCATCTAGTTGTGAACAAATACTCAGGTGGTGATCAAACACAGCTGCGGTGATTTGCCCTTCCGCTGCATTTTTTTACGTGCATTCGCAGTCGGTCTCACTTCCAGTCATGACCAAATCGGGTTGTGACTGAAGTCATGGAACAGATTACGGTCGTGACCGGAGGTTCTACTGTATGTGGAGATTCTGTCCATTTCTGTTGTGTTAAAGTGCTTTTCAGATTTTGGGTATGACACCTAATGTATCAGCCATTATTGGCATCACAACTACTTTCTTTTTTCACATTCATTGGCTCCTTATTTGAAAGTCTTCATATTTCCTCTTTTTTTATAATTCATTCTCACTGACATTTCTATGTCTAATTATACATGGTCAGTTATTCATACTTATTTCTTTGTAATCAAGTCATATTTGGCTTATTATGATCTAAATATTTATCATATTTCTCCTCAGAGGACACTGGGTCAATAGAAATCCCTGTATAAAGAAATGTATATAGAAGTGGTATATAGGTATGCAGAAATGTTTGGGGGAAGAAAAGTATAAGAGGGAAGATTGATGAGTGTTACTACATTTGAAGCTGCCTTTCCACAATACCAACAAAATTAAAGAGGAGACAGGTAAAATCAATCTTTATTTTGGTTCTTGACCAGCATTGAAGTATAATAACATAAAACCCATAAAATTGCCATGAAATAACTATCCCTTTGGAGAATGGCTATATTCTAAGTCATTCTGACTGTTCATTAAAAGACATTAGAATGAACAATAACAACAAAAGAGGCTGAGAACGGACAAGCCTGTCACTTAGATGTCCACCCAAGTTGTACTTGTCTTAAAGCGGCCTGATAGAGGGAGATCAAGGGGAAGAGAGAGATCATCAAAATTTCTTCCTCACGCTTCTCCTTCTTCAGCCTGCTGCATTTGATGGTTAGCAAGTGACATCTTCCTCCTCCTCCTCCCCACATCTCCTCACATTCTCCCTCCACTGTGGGCAAAATGCACTGTTCTCACTTCGGCTGCATGTCTGAGCTGGTACCACTATTTAGGATCTTTAGAAAGCTAATGAGTAAAGTGGCTTTTTGCCTTCCCTTTTTGCAGGGACTGAGGATGGGGAGACAGAGAGAATGTCTCATCCCTGAGAACACCCCATGACACCCCCAAATAACTAGCAACAATGGAGAACTTTTTATTTTATTTTAAAAAAGGCAGATTAGGGGAGGTGGTTCAATCCAGCATTTCCTATGTCTAAAAATAGTCCCACCCTGTGGTCATTTTCAAATGAATTTAAAACATTCCAGCTCTGTATAAATCTACCTTCTTCCCCTATTTCACATATACACATCCAATCTTTATCTGAGCCAAACAGAGCTCTGAAAAAAGGCAATGAAAGGAGCCAACCACATGGATCTGAAGACCCATTGTCCAGCTACTTCTTCTGTTGTGTTCTACATGGGGAAGAAGCAGAGTCGATCAGCCTTTCCAGCCAGAGGTTCTCTCCCCTGTAATCATGTTTATTCAGGTAAAAAACAGGACCATGCCACTTCAAAATAACACCAGATTACCCTTCTCAATTCTTTCTTCCCAGTCAGCATAGAAACCCTGCTGCCCTGAAGTCTCTCGGTGTCCTTGCCGTGCCTGGCCTGACCCTGGTATAATTGCTGGGGAGGACTAGGATAGTGTAAGGGCTTAATGTGGCTTACCATTGACTTTTAACCAGCAGCAGCCTGGCAAGATTCCAGAATGGGAGCTAGAGGATCTCTCTAGAAGAGCAGAGAGAGACGGAGAGATCAAGACCTTTTTCAAGATTTCAAATCACCCGTGTATACACAAACATATCAGCTGATGGACCAAAGGCTTGTGCCTAGTGCTTCCAACATTTTATTTTTCAATGAGCATCACTAAGAAATTAAGATTTCAGAACCATACCTTCCTACTTAGCCTTAATTTTCTGCCTCACACTCTGATTTCCCCAAAATTAAGCGCCCAATGGTCCCTTCCATCTTGAATTCCAACTATTAAAATGATAGCATTTACTAATGGTATTACTAATAATTACTAACGGTAGCGTTGAACTTGTCTGTCCTGCCAAATTTTCTGAAGTTGTGAGAAGAGTGTATGTACAGCAGGCAGGGTTGCTTCATGTCTCTCCCCAATTCAGTGGGCTTTGGGTCCCTCTTTTTCCACTGCTTCTCATACTCTACAGCAGGGGTCTCCAACCTTGGCAACTTTAAGCCTGGAGGACTTCAACTCCCAGAATTCCCCAGCCAGCTGGCTGGGGAATTCTGGGAGTTGAAGTCCTCCAGGCTTAAAGTTGCCAAGGTTGGAGACCTCTGCTCTACAGCTATAAAACCTTACTAAATAAAATATAGAACATGGATGTTAGAAGTGAGGGAGAAGGAAGGAATGTCCTATAGTTTACTGACTGCCCCAGGATTTCCAGCTGGGTTTGAAATCTCTGGTGGGGGGGATCTGGTTTCTAAAAATCTAAGGAACCCCTAATTATAATCTATAAGCTAACTGCCCAATTTTCTGGATTTACTTTTAATTTTTAATTTAATTTTCTGGTTTATTTTGAAAACCTGCCTATGAATTATTCCCTATGAAATATGTTTAAAATTGCATTTCAAGCATTGTTTTGAAAGAGATTCAGTGCACCAGTGGTGGGATTCAATTTTTTTTACTACCGGTTCTGTGGGCGTGGTTTGGTGGGCGTAGCAGGGGAAGGATACTGTAAAATCTCCAGTCAGGGATGGTATTTGCTGGTTTTCTGAACTACTCAAACTTTTCGCTACTGGTTCTCCAGAACTGGTCAGAACCTGCTGAATAGCACCTCTGCAGTGCACACATGATAGATTTCTCTGCCCATCTCTTGAGCCATCCCCAGGCAACCATAGCCGAACTTGCAAAACTAAGCAAACTAAGATCTGGTTAGGAAATCCTAGAGTTGTAAAATAGACTTGGAAGCCAAACAGGAGTTACTGAGAAAGAAGCATGGAGAAAACCATTTCCATAGCACAAAGTCTCTAGCATATTTCATGATTTCACCAAGAATATCTCCTCTTTCACCTAATATGGACTGGGTATTGCAACTTCACTTTGGTGTTGATATATATGGGTCCTGTTACCACAGTATAAATTAATCCTCTGAGTATTTCTCAAATGTAGGGGGATATTCCCAACAAATCATTTGTGAGTAATCCTCTACAGAGTAGGCCAATGAAGCATAACTGTAAAAACGAACAGTGAAGTCTGCCGCCCACTATCACAAATGGTTTGGCAAGAAGCTTTGCAAGAGGAATCTCTCTAAATATGAAGGTGGAGGAGTTTGAGATTTGATCCATCATGCCAACCAAAAGCAGAAGGGGAAAAAAACACTGCCATCTGTCTATGTTACTACAAACATGTTTTCCTTTCAACGAAGCCAAGCAGAACATCAATACAAGATGGCACTCTGTGCTGTGTGGGTGTCAACAGCAGGGTATGTGTGTATTTGGGTTTGTGTACAGTCAGGAAGGCAAAGCAGAATGCTTTTCAACAAGGTTCTGTAATTAGAAAACTGCCGGGCAATTTTGGGATTTTGTTTTTAAGAAAGCTGATGCTAGAAATGGGATACTGTTCTCCCTGTCAGCAACCCGTGCCTTTAATTTGACATTTTTTACTTCTCTGTATCTTACAGGACCAGAACTGGTTGATATCATCTTCTTGGTACCTGTTAGGTTGGAATGCCAAACAAGGCTTTCCTGTCTGCTCACATGTAGAAGAAATAAAAGATTACTTCACAAAGCCTAAATGAAATCAATATTAAGGCTCGGGATCTTCCATAAAAGAATCTTGCAATCTTTTATCCTTCTGTAATAGTAGGGCCTTGAATCTGTTGTCTGAGGTAAACAACTCATGGAATTTTGGGAGAATAACTCCCTTCAAGGCATCCTCACACCCACATAGGGTAGCATTTGCTTTACTGGTTTCTAGCATAATCATTTGGACAAAGCTTCTAATGCTTGGGCAATCACAAGATACCAATCTCTTTTAGATAATGAAGCTGGCTAAGGCAATCCATCACATCTCATCGGGACTCTAGATCTTGAATTCCAAAAAATTCCCTTTCAAAACAATTTTTTTATAAAAAAAAATTTAATCAACTTCTTATCTGTTTGCTGCATCACTGGTACCAACTCTGATTTTTACAGTATCTCTCACCAACCTACATGGCATCACTAGATAAAGGTTAGCTTGCCTTACTGCATAAGAGAACCAGCTCCAACCAATTTAGAAGAAGAATGTTGAACAGAGATACAAATTCTGGAACACAAAGAAAGCAGAAAGCACAACTGGGTGATGGAAAGTGGCTTTTGATGAAGAGTAACATCTGTCATATCAATATCTCTTATTTTTAAAATTAGCTACTAAACTCATAGCACTCCACTTCTGGACCGTGTTCTTTTTATTGCTCCTTCTTTTTTGTACCCACCAACACAGCATTTGCTATATTTTTTTCCATGGGGAAAGAAAAAAAATATTTATGAAATAGGGCTGTTTTATAAAGGGAATTAGAAGAATAAGGAATGCTGGAAACTATACCAAACTGGGCAGTTTCAAAAGCTGAAATTACTTAAGAAATATGTATCAATAGCAAAAAATGGAATATTCAAAGCAAACAGAACAAAGCTTTTACTCCACTTATTGTCCCTCCCACTGAACAAACAAAAAGCATAAGAAATGAAAAGCTAGCCAAAAAAAAGGGAGAGGGGGATGTGGAGAATGTTAAAAGGCATTATAATTTCTGTTATGACAATGTGAAAACGCAGAGAAAGAAAACTAAAGCAGAAATGTAGGGATGAAAAATATTCACCATTTCTCTCTTTAAATATTAAAGCTAGCAAAAATTCCCATCGGAGAAAAATTATTTGTTTACTTATGGCCCCAGACCAATAAAACACAAATACAGCATAAGTAGCTATTGGCTGATTCTGCAAGAACTTGGCAAAATTCATATCTATGTTTATAGCTATACATATATCTATATGTACAATCTATATGTATATCCACATCTTTACATCTCTACCTCTGTTTCTTTATTCTGTGTTTCTTATACTGTTACTTGCTTTTAACCATTTCTAAACCATTCAGAGTTGCTAGGTGTTGCATAGGATATAAATTTAGCAAATTACTGTTATTAACTATATCTCAATAGAGATATTCATTCTACTAAACTTAAATACCCACAATAATGCAAGGTTTTAAAATTCCAGAGTTAACTATATCTAGTGAACAATGTGTAATGTCTTTATTTTGTTTGTCCATAATGTCAAACATCCAAATTCAGATCCCAATCAGTGAAGATATTTTAAAAAGTCAAAAAAGCTATCAGGATCTATTTCCCATTGATTTTGTACTAAGAACAACCTGAACTTACAATCAGTGTAGCATCTTCCTTTCTTTTAGAACATGAATTCGTGTGTTAGATCTTTTCACAATCTTTCATTTTTCTTTATAATTTTATATATATATATGCATATTATTTTTAAAATATGCAAAATGCAAATGAAGCCTCACATGTAGCAGCAGTACAAAGTTACACACACAATTGTGATACATGAGACAAATATCCCACCTCTCTGACAAACAAGCCACCCCCCAAGTTTTATACAGAGTGGATGCATCTGCCTTAGGCAGCTTTCTGATTTCCTTCAGAACCTTGTTAATCCGACATAAGAAACAGCCAATCATTAATGAATCCATTCTTCTTAGAAAAAAATAGGTTTCAAGGCTTTGCAGTAGCAGTTCCTAGCAGGAATTGCTGAGCTATCCTATTTTCTAGGCTCAAGCACATGATCAAACCTCAGTATGTGCAATGGACTAGCAACGGGATCCTCCAACATTGTTGTATTAATTGCAATACTGCTAGGGAGCTCTGGACAGCATTACTCCAGAGGAAAGATCCTTCTCTATCCTACACAGTTTCTCCCATGTCATCCTGCCTCCTGCAATTGCTATAAATCTTATGAGAACAGGCAAGGCAGGAGAACTAACATGCTTTATTTTCTGTAATATCAGTATTAAGAATGACCCAAATATTATGGGACTGTTAAATGTCTATGGAGATCCTCAGTCATCCAGGTCATGGTTGTCCCAAAGGTGCTTTTTCAAGAAGCAACTGGACAGAAATCCAGCTGCCTCTTGAAAAAGCACCTTGGGGATATGGGACTGCTAGGCAGACTTAAAGAAATCTTTCACCATGTTGACTGGGAATTTTGGGTAATGTAATTCCCCGACATCTCTGGATGGAATGTCAGACTAGGGAAGATTGGAACAATATGTTTTGTGTCTATCTGGGTATTTTTTGAGAACTACCTGATAGGAAGGATGACCTTCTCACTTCCACAAATATCCTGGTTATGGGAAAGGTAACGTTTGGGCCAGCGTGGCCTTTGGCCATTCTCAGCCTCCAATGCCATTGCAGGCAAAGGAAGTATTTCATAAATTCAGGGGAGGAAACAACCCTCCCCCTTCAAATACTGAAGTCACTGAAGCTTGGTGACAACATCTAGGGAGGGTTGAGCAGCTAAGCAGTCAGATACACGGTTACTTCTAACTATCTCAGTTTGCGTTGTGCTTGAGGTTTGGGAGAGGCAGGGAACAGATGTACAAGCCGTTTAACTGGTCCAAGGATTGCTCCTGGCCTTTTGTTGGGTGACTACTCCTCATCCACACACTCCCTTACATATTTGGAAAAGGAAAGATGCTGGCAACTGACCAGATGCAGCAATGCCCAGCCACCTTCTTCCTCCTTCCCCTCCCAAACCACCCAAACCACCCTTCCCCCACCATGAGCAGGCTGCCCTCCCCTCTTCCCAACTATTCATAATAGGCTTCAGAAAGCCCAGCCAATTAAAGATGCTTAAAAGTGGGACAAGCCTGCAGCGGAGGAGAAAGAGTGTGTGCAGAAAAGGGACAGGTTGGCGGGGGTGGCCTTGCAGGAGAGGGGAAAACAATTCCGCCACCTCAGAATGAAACGATCGCCCGAATACATTCCAAAAAAGAAGGAGAGGAATGAGGACCAGAGATAGAAATGAAAACATCTCACAATATACACACATACTTTTCAGTATGCAACCCAAGATCATGCCACAAAGTGAAATGGGGCAAATCAGACAGAAGAGGCAGGCAGCTGGGGCCAGGCTTTCCTCGACCAAGGCTGCACCAAATCTCTCTCCATAAGGCAGAAACGATTAGCATTCAAACCAGTTCCTCTCTTGATAACTGCTGCTTGTTTTAAGGCACAGAACGAGGGTGGCCAATTCAGAAGTCAACCCCAGGCACGCCACAAAGGTAAAGGAGGCCATGTGTCCAGAGTCAAAAGATCCGGAATGAGTATTCCTCAACCTGATGTGCCCACCACCAAAACTGGCAGAACCGTTGGAATAGAAGGGATCAGGTAGGGGAAGGCTGGCCAGGAATAAGGAATCTCTGTTAAGAGTTTATGGAACCTGGAATTCTTGGCAACGTGAAAGGGAATAATTCCTAGCAATTGACTCGAGGCTGATATATTTAACCCTGGCAATTGGTACTTTTGAGAGCTATCACCACTGCCTCTAACATTAATCCTCCACATTGTCAAACTGCCTCTCCTAACCGTGGATTACCAGACGATGTTAAAGTGCAGTTCCCATCATCCCCACCAACGATAAGAAATGAAGTGCTGTAGTCTCTATAATACTATTCCCCGTATCCTTTCCACCTCTATTGTGCACCTAACCTTCCTGGGGGTCTGCACAGGAAACAAAATGCACTTTTATTACTTGAAATTGCAAGCAGGGTGTTGCCTTTATAATTGCTCCTCTAAGGATGTCTTTGAAAGTAAAATCAAAAGTGCAAAAGTGATTGCATCGGAGATTTTTTTTAAAAAAAATCTAGCTCAGCTTATTCTGTGACCTACAGATATTCTAATCATTGGAAGCAGTATGGGAGACTAGCTTCTCCTCCTCTTGCAAATAAACATGACTTAACATACCCACGCAGCATCTTGTTTCTGCCCTGTCCCTATACTGATAACTTTAGCTTCTTCCAGACCAGCAACGACACGGTCTTAAATTTAAGCAGCATTTCCGCCCCCCCACACCCCCTTATTCCAACCCAGTCCAAGGGCAGCTTCAAGGTGAATTGAATCTCTTAAGCTTCCTCACCCATTACCTTGGAAGGAAGTCAAGGGGTTGGGAACAGCGGTAAAAGAGGCAGGATAGGGACCAGCGATGGAGGCAGCCCATTTCATCCTGATATTCCGTAGTCTTCTGCCGACTCAGTGACAGACGGAGAGCATTTCAAAGGCCCACCGCTTTATAAGCAGGAGCACCAAAAATGTGAGCCACCTCCTCCATCCTTCAGTCTGAAATGGGTCAGCCCAGTTGATCTACTTAGGATTCCACCAGTTAACTCTGCCCTTGCTGCCGGTGCCCGTGTAGGGCAAAGCTTATTAAAATACTCTCACTCCCAGCATGCCTCATAAGCTTCTCCCATCCTCTTCTGTTAATCAGAGTTGATTCTTCCTTCGTCCTGCCATATCTGAGAACTATTCTTCTCCTTAGGCAGGTCTCTGCATGAAAAGCTGAAGCTGAAATGAAATCCAAGCATAATTGAGTTTGTCCCTGGGCTTGGGTGGAGTGCTTAGCAAGTCTTGGCTGTGTTTCCAAAGTGGGATGGGGCCTGGCTCAAAGCCAGAGAAACAACCTCGATAACAATCACACATAGGATACACATGCAATCTCTACCCCCACCCCGTCTCTTATTTCCCTCCACCACTGTCCCTCTGGCACCCACAGAAGCATGCATCTTGCCAAACCTACAAGGGAATTTATGGAAATACCATACTTTGCCTTGGTTTAGGAACTCACAGACTGTTACACCACATGCACGAGTGCAGATATACTACACAGGAGCCTGAACCATGAGATTTACAGCAGGTGCAGAGAGATCTAACGCACACAACACAAAAATATGCACGGCACACGCTCTCCTTTGCTATCAACATAACACACCTTCAACTGTCCTAAATGCACATTCATCCCTGGGCATCCATAATTCACAAACTCGCAGGCAACATTCACCTCCACATGTAGGCACTGCTCTTGTCTCTATGCACACATCACCCCATAAGAAAAGTACATATTCCCCAGGATCTCCAGACCAAAATCCTACACAGCGCTCAGGAAAGGAGGAGAGCAACACATTTGGGCAGTTCTCAAAATCTCAGAAGAGCAAGGAGTTGAACTCGCTTCTTTCCACTCCACAACCCCAAACAATAACAGCTAATGTCCCCTATCTCTCTTTCCCCTCCCCTCCACCCACCCCAGATGCAAACCTGGAGGAGTTCTACTCCTCACTGTTATTGGCTGGGTCATAAAGTGGTCAAGGAGGAGGGGGAAAACAGGTGAGACAAAAGGCTTTTGTTTGTGGGAAAGCAGGTGCTGGGAGTGGAGCAGCCAACAAGCCACTCCTCTTGGCGCAAAAGACTGCAAGAAAGACCCCTGAAACAAAAAACCCCAAATTAAGCAAAAGTTGCTTTCCTGCTTCCTCTGGCTAATGAAAAAGCAGGAAGCCTGGGTCAAACTAATCAAAGAGAAAGGGAGATCGTCTCCCCAAACAAGGGGCGATATGTGCATAGAGACAACAGTGGTGCCTATTTGTGCTGTACATGCAGGGGAATGTTGCCTATGAGGTTGTGAATTATGGATGCCCAGGGATGAATGTACATTTAGGAGAGTTAAAGGCGTGTTACATTGATACCAAAGGGTAGCGTGTGCTGTGTACATTTTTGTGTTACATGTATTAGATCTCTCCGCACCAGCTGTAAATCTCATGATTCAGGCTCCTGTTTAGTATATCTTTGCTATGAACACAAAGACAGCATTTCCCCCAATTTCAAGAGAAAATTGGGCACTGAATTAGAAGGGAGGAGGTAAATTTCATAAATAATCAAAGGAACGAGATTGAAGTTGTAGCTCATCTCTTGCCTTCTGGGATGAGCTAAATTTCTCTCAATCCAGAACTTGGATTGAGAGTGACGGAGCTTTAGTTTCATAGCTCTAAATGATATTGTATTTCAGATTTAGAACATCTTTTCCACTGTTGCCAAGACCCATAGAGATGAATTGGGGAGGCAGAATCGGCCAGGTCAAGCAGCAATGGAGAGCAAAGCACCAAATACTCCTTGCTCCCTTTGCTCCTCAGCCAGGTGAGGAAATTGTCAAGACTTGAAAGATGCTCAGATAACCAGACTACATCTAAAAGAAACATAGGGCATAAGGACAAGTAAGTTTACTGTCAGGCCCCAAGAATGACATGTGGACTTACTTCTCAGTAGTTTTTATTATTATGTTACATTGCACAGTATTATTATTGTTATTAAGGTTCATCACACAGTCAGATGTTCAGACTGGATTTGGCATTTTTGTCTACCTGTCGAGTCGTTTCTGATGACCTGGGATAGGCAGATTTTGATGGTGTTAGAAGTATCATCGCAGGATGGGGAAACCTTTTCTGAACTTTGTGCTCGATGTGGAAAAGAATGAAACTTTGATTCTGGGTTTTACAGATTGGACTGACAGACTTTTGTAGAAATGACTGGTTCATACTATTATGGTAAAACAAAAAGTTGTGATTTGTTGTTAATGCCTTTTTGGTACTGCAACAGAGAGTCGGAAGTTAATGCTTCTTTTTCTTTCCCTACGCTTCCTCACTTTTCTTTGCCCCTTTCCCTTCCCTCTCCGTCCTCTTATTTGCTTTTGTATTTTATAATACTTTATAACCTAATAAAAACATACTCAAGGAGAAGTATCATCGCAGGATGTGAGCTATTCCAAGTAAAGCCACTTTTTGCAATTGACCGATGGTGAACTTGTCAATGCCCATGGTGTGTTCAAGGGGTTGTTTTACGGTTGTTTTAGGGCTGCATCCAAGGCGCCTTAGGTACTACCTTTGTTTTCTTTTGCCACAGTCTATTTGCAGGTCTTTATGTTTTGCCTTCTCCAGTTCTTTCTCTTCCATTCTGCTGCCTCCAGGTGTGGCCAGTTCAACTATCAAGACTTTTTCGTCTTCCTTATCAACAATTGTGAAGTGTGGGGTGTTTTGTGGCAGGTGCCTGTATGTTCAAATTCTAAGAGCAACTATTGGCATAACTAAAGATATGCTCTGTGCACTACCAGGGAGGAACTGTCTTAGCACTCTTCAAATTTACCAGACTTTCCATGTTCTGCTGGTTCTTTTGTGTTCTGGAAAGCAGCCCTTCCTGTCTCTTGTCAGGGACTCCAGACTACATTCCACCACATGGAGCCTTGGACATAATCCCCGTAGTGTAATAAAAATGGCAACAATGGAGGCAGGAACCACATGCAAAGGTTCAGACCTGGAGCTGACAGATAATTGAATTATAGATCCACGGAGACCAGGGTGGGAAAGTCATCTTCACCTCCCATCAGAGAAAGGATGCATTTTCAAGGGTCTTCCCTGTGGCTCACTTAAATATGCTCCTCTCATTTGTGAGTCAGTTTTGTATAGTTTTGTATCAGTTTTAGTGTCCCCACTGCCACTCCCCATTGCCTCTGGTCTGGCTTATAGTCAGAAAGACAGTCTCCTCATTTTCTGTTCTACCTGCACCCTCTTAGTGTCACCAACCATGAGGAAAACCATCTGCCTATCACAGCACTAAGACAGGTAGTGCTTTTAACCAACAATTAGACCTGGGTAGACCTAACCATCTGTCAGAACTCATTTCGTCTGGCATTTCTGGGGAATGGCTACCAAGGCTAGGACTGCCGGCTGGCAAAGAGAGAGAGTACCTTGCTCTCCAGTTCACCAAGTCAATCCTTCAGAGACTTGGATGACTCTGAATAACTGACTGTCCAAGCAACATCTGGATGAGCAGTAAATTCCTGTTCAAAAGTGACTCCGAGAACTGCTGAGAGGCACAATGGGAGAGCATCATAAGCTGGTGTTTTCTTTACGACTTCACTGGGCAACCCACTTCTTTGTCTGTTGTTTCGCTCCCTTGAACCCAGGTTTAGTATGGTAGGGAGGAACTGTGCTATGTAGTAGTCAAGAGATTTGACTCTTTTTCTGCTTGGTCATCATCCCCCCTCCCCACTGCTCAGGAATTATTTGGGACATCTGACATTAGGAAATGCGTCAGATTGTACCATTGTTCATTGGATATTTATTGGGGGGAGGGGAGAAACAGTCCTTTAATGCTATATTTTAAGTTCAAGTATGGACTGGGGCACTAACATGGGTCTATGGCATAAAAGAGAGGTCACAAGGGAATGCATGACTCATGAAAGTGAGTTAAGGCACATTCTAGAAGCAAAAATGAAAATGTGGTTGAAGTAAAGGATTAGTCATAGAAGAGATGAAAATTCTGACTGCAAAATAGTTTTCCTTGCAATGATCTTAGGCGGATGGGGTAGGAGAAGGAAAGGCCATTACATCTTAAGCAGCACAGATAACTACGAATTATACCAACTCTCTTTCTTGTTAAGTTTTGTTTGGGCTGGCCAAATATCGCTCTCCAAATATTTCCAATCCTCACACAGTCTTGACAAGCAGTTCACTTAAAAATATAAATACACATATGCAGAGAGAGAGAGAGAGTGGGGGCGGGGAGGGATGGAGGGAGGGAGGGGAGAATTTGGGAGAGCACACACATTTACTTATATATAAAAGTGAACCAAGGTTACTACCACTGTGCTATGCATGTTTAGAGTAGAAAAGGTCCTTGATCAGTGCCCATGGAATGTTATGGGCCAATGACAAGACTTCAATTCAGTTCTGGAATTGGATGATTCGTTCACGGTCTTCCCTGAGTCTCTGTGTTGCTTATCTCTCCCACTTGGTCTTTTGAAAATTTTGAAATGTCAACAACCATTCATCAACTTTTCAACTCTTTATCTTTACTGCCTAAAGATCTACATCTATAGTACATTTACAACCCGGTTTAGTGCCTGAAATGGAACATTTGATATTAAACTGGGGGAAGAAAGAAATACTCCGCTGCATGGAGATGAGACGATGAGATGAGATAACTATCAGCCTCGGAAGCCATTTTTCCCTTGGAGCTTCGAGGCTGCCACATTTAGTGCCTGGGAAAGCGGGAGAGGGATTGCAAGGAGTGGTGAAAGATGAGCCACAACAGCATTCCTTTCTCTGGGAGTCAAGGACAAGTTCCCTGCACCTGGAAGGGAGTGACTGGAGGTAGTCTCCAGTCGGGAGGAAGACATGATTGGGCCATGTGATGGACTTGTGGGTGCAGGGGATGGATTTTGACTTTCTTTTGTGTGGGGAAAAACTCGGAACTCTCAGATTCAGGTTTTCCCAGATGTGCCAATATGACATCTCTAATAAAATGGAACTTTGAGGAAATGCTAGTCTCAGAGTCTTTGTTTTGGAGGTTATTATTTGGAACGCTGACAATAACATACAACAAGAAAGCAATTGCAACATTCATTGACAGTGATGCTGTCTTGCCTCACAGTGAGGCCATCCTTCTGACCACATACCTACAAAGGGAATTGAAAAAGGTTCTAATTAGTTGCTTCACCATATAATGGGAGGGCAGGCCAGGATAAGTAGGATCCTAGAGTTAAAGCAATAACTACAAGAGAAAAGTCTAGAGAAGGACCAGGGTGACATGATAACAGCTTTCCAGCATTTGAGGGGCTGCCCAAAAGAAGAGGGGGTCAACTTATTCTCCAAAGCATCTAAAGGCTGGACAAGAAACGATGGAGGGAAATCAAAGATAAGAAGAAACTTCCTAACAGTGAGGACCATTAACCAGTGGAACAGCTTCCCTCCTTGTGGGTGCTTCATCACTGGAGGTTTTTAAAAAGAGACTAGACAGCCACTTCGTCTGAAATGGTACAGGTCTCCTGCTTGAGCAGGGGGTTGGACTAGAAGACCTCCAAGGTCCCTTCCAACTCTATTCTGATTGATTGATGATCCAATGGCAAGAGCTATAGAGGGGGCCCAACTTCTTTGTATTGCAATTGCAAAGGTTTGAATTTCAGTTCTGTGACAGTAGTTTGATCACCATAACACAATAAACAACTTTCTGAATTCCCCTGAATCATTTGCCAAGACTGGGTGAAAAATGGAGGTGGGGGGGAGTGAGAAATATTCAGAAAACGATGGGAATCGTCTCAATCTACGAAATGTATGTTCCCTTCCCCCTCCTTTGTCTGGACTCTGAAGAATCAGGGTGGAAAAAGTATTGATGCTTTTGAGTTTTGCTGCTGGAGAAGAGTCCAGGTTTTAAAGAAAACTAAGACTTAGAGAACCAATCAAGCCAGAGTACTCAATCAAGGCACAAATAACTTGGTTCAAAGGCCTGCCCTCTGGGGAAATCTGTAACACTGGGAAAGATGGAAGGAAAGAGAAGGTGAAGCAGTTAGATGCACATGAAAGACCAGGCTGGGGACAGACAGTCCTGGAGAAAATCTACAAGGTTGTAAGAGTCAACAATCATTTGATGACACATAATCTATCTATCTATCTATCTATCTATCTATCTATCTATCTATCTATCTATCTCCGTTCACATTTTACTTTAATAGCTTTGAAGAAGGGTATCTCTTTCCACAAAAAGAGGATTGGATGGGGAAGAGGATATAAACCAGTCCCAAAATCTTGAACACAGTTTCTCAAAATTGTCATTATTTTTAACAAATTCCAGTGCCCGCAAGATTTCCCTCCTGCCCCAAATTAACATGGCATCTTTCATAACTACATATGTGCATCTACATATGTGACCTGAAATCATTCTTAAAGAAAAAAAAAAGGTACACACACACACACACACACGCGCGCGCGCGCGCAAGCACATATACACACACAGGGTGGCCTGTAAAAGAAGCCATCCAATTTGTAAACAATAAGTGATTCCCTCTTTGCGGAAACAATTCTATCATACACAAACAACTTTCTCTTTTATATACTTTTATATAGTGAAAGACTGGGAAAAAAAACTGGGCTCAGAAGATAGATGTGCTTACTATCTAATAAGTCCTATTGACTTATGAGATAGTGGCATTTTCTTTGAGGATGGAATTCTCTCTCTCTTTTCCCCCATTGCATGGTCCTACCGACTTCCCTCTTGCTCACTTTCAATGTCCTCTTGTTTCCATATTCTGAGCAAATGTAAAATGATTCTAATCTCATGGATTCCAATACAGGCAGTCCCCAACTTACAACAGGTCTTTGAGTGACCATTCAAAGTTACAACGACACTGAAAAAAGTGACTTATGACCCCTTTTGCAACTTTCCGACAAGCAAAATCAAGGGGGAAGCCAGATTCACTTAACAACTGTGTGAATAACTTAGCAACTGCAGTGATTCACTTAACAAATGTCGTAAAATGGGGCAAAATTCACTTAACAAATGTCTCACTTAACAACAGAAATGTTGAGCTCAATCGTAAGTTGAGGACTACCTGTATTCTTTTTGCATAAACACAATATTAATCCAGACTCAGAAAGAACTCTTGAATATTGCTTATTAATTTGCTATATTTTTTCTGAGTCCAATAGAAGGCAATGCATTGTAATAATTTATGGATCTCGGGGCCTTTCCATTGAGTTCAAATCCTATCCACTAATCCTCAAATTCAGTGGTCCCCAACCTTTTTTGTACCACGGCCTGGTACAAATGATCCACGGGCCGGTACCGGCATCAGCACGCACGACCAAGGCAAGGCGAGCCGAGCGACCGGCTAGCCAGCCGTCCCCCGCTTCTCCCCGCCACCTTCAACTCCTCCTTTGTACCTTCTCGCGGTCGATGGGCTTTTCGGGTTCTTTCTTAATCTCCTCCTGAGTAACGCAAGACTCCACCACCATCGGGACGGCTCTTCGTTCGAAGCTGCCCCCCCCCCCCTTCGACGAAACTAAGGCGCGAGGATTCCTTCAGCACCCAAACGCCGCTTTCCAACTGACGACAAGCTCACCCGGAAGCACTTTCTCAAGAGCTGTAGAAACAAGATGGCGGCGCCCAAGCAAAATAGGCGGCCCGGTACAAAATGATCCACGGACTGGTATCGGTCCGGGGCCCGGTGGTTGGGGACCCCTGCTCCAATTGACAGAAAACTGTACTGTAATCATATGATTTTGCTGTCCCCTTGTTAATCCTTATCCTGCCTCTATGGCCCTTGTTTTGACATGTTACTGATAAGCAAACTGATGGAGTCTTCCAGCTTTGCTGTTCTCCCTCTTCTGTAGGACACCAGTCAGGCCAGTCAGGATGCAGCAGCAGGAAGGAGTCAGACATGTCTAACTCCACTCATCCTTTCTAAGCTCCAAAGCTTGAGGCAGGATGAGCCACATCTGCCTTGATTCTCTTTTCTGTGGCCCCTGGAGACGTTCCCTAAGACAATCTCACCAAAACTGTGAATAAGATATATAATATATACACATCCCACTTCAATTGGAAGAAAACCTTGCCATTGCTTCTCTGGTTATGTCACTGCCACGTTCCTCCAGAGGTCACGTTTGTTAATAGTGCAGACTCTGGTTACAAAAAGGTTGCCCATCCTTGAACCAGAGTCTTGGACTTAAGACTGAAGTTCATGTGTCCCCTCAAGGCACACTCTGTGGCTCTAAGACCGTTGGATCTTCCCTCTTCCTTTCAGTTGCCAATCTGGGAATTAGAATGCTTCAGCTCACAAAAATGCTATGAGCAATTTAGCAAGCATCAAAAAGCTCTCTGCACTTTCTTGAAAAGTTAGGCATACTATAAATAAGTCATAGCAGAATTTCTCGTTTGAAGAAGTGGAAGGAGGAGGTTCACCTTGGAAACAGGTCCCTATGTTTTCTTCTTTCCTCCCCACTGCGCAGAAAGGAAATGGTTAGAGTTAGGCACCATCAACAAGTAACCCATTAAAAAAAATAATGAAGTCACACCTCTCTCAAAATAGATTTGGTCATATACCACAAGGAATTCTGAGGTTTAACACAGATTCCTTTGTGAGAAAATGAGAAAAGAATAGTTTCCCTCAATTCACAGCTGTAAAAGAGTACAGAGTGGGTTCAATCTAGGGCAGATTTTTCTCACATACAATAACCATAAGACCTAATGAATGTACATGTAGAACAGAGATGATGCTCTCAATTTACTGTAATGCAAAACAGAAAATGCACACACAAACACACACACGCATAAACTACACTTTCCTGGCAGATACAGAATGCTATGAGTACTTGCAGTTCAGATTAAGATTGTGTGGGGTTCAAAATTCGTTTTAAAAAAGCACTTCAGATTTGTGCAAACACTACACCTTTCTATTTATTCATTAAAGCAATCTGGCTTTTTTCAGACTTCCTCCCAAAAGTCCCTGTTTTAAGGAGTCCACCATTAATGTTATTGCATCTCTTAAAGTATTTTGAAGATTGAAAGAGTAAGATGCTTTAATAAATAGCAAAGAAGAGCTACGTTCATGTGTTAAGTTCAATAAAGCCTTCAAAATTATATTGGAAGCATGCCTAAGGCCTAATACGTTTCTCTCGTCTTCTTCCTCATATAGGCTAGTCCCAGACAGACAAATCAAAAAGATTTAGGTAACCCTCAGTTTAAACAAATGTAAAAATTTAACAAAATTGACCTTTACTTGCATTTTTCAGCTCTTACCCACATTTTACTTCTTGTAAATATTTAAGCAAACGTTATTGCTGCACAAAGAATCCTTGAACATTTAGAGACCAGTAATATTCAACAGCAGTTCTATTATATTTATCCACCTGTCTAACCATAAAGTATTAGGAGCCATAGACATGGGTAGGCCAGGGGTAGGTGAATACCAACAGAAGAAGAGTCTTGGAACTTTCCAGAAAGTCCCATAATGTTTGGAGAATCCAGTTAGCTAACTGGATTCTCCAAACATTATGGGACTTTCTGGAAAGTTCCAAGACTCTTCTTCTGTTGGTATTCACCTCTCTGGTCTTTTGTCACTTTCTCCTTGATTGGGGAAGAGAATTAGCACCAGGGGTGGGATTCTACCAGTTCGCACCTATTCACTAGAACCGGTTGTTAACATTCTAAGCAGTCCGGAGAACCGGTTGTTAGAAGAAATTACTGGCCTAATCCTGTAAGGAAGGCAGGAAGGAAACATTCTGGTGTTGCTTACAGACACTGCCTCTCCGTTAACCCTTATTACATTCTTGGCAGGACTAGACTTCCTGTCTCAGGAACTTCTCTGGAGTTTTTTTTCTTTCCTTTGCTGGTACTTTGCTTGTGTGGAGTGACCATTCAAAGTTACAATGGCACTGAAAAAGTGACTTATGACCATTTTTCACATTTACAACTGTTGCAGCATCCCCACAATCTTGAGAGGCCAGGCGAGGAGATGCGTGCCTCGATGTGAGTGATATTAAGTTGGCCACGCCCAGCCAATAACATGACCACCAAGCCATGTCCACTCAGTCACATGACCACCAAGCCACACCCACCACCTAAGCCACGCCCATAGAACCAGTTGTTAAAAAAATTGAATCCCATCCCTGATTAGCACCCTCCTAACTGACATAAAGGAAACAGAATTGGCAAGATGCTCATCTAATTGCAAAAGATTGGCAGAACTGGAATTCTAATTCAAAAGAAGAGTCTTTTCTAAAAGAGAAGGAAAATGCTGGTCTTTGTGATCCAGCTGTTAATCAACTAAGCAAAAAATCTTTCAATCTTTATCTGATTTTTGTTGATACAACATCTCTAAAAAGGTGTCCTTTGAGCAGCCTGGGGTCTTTGTTTGTCCATACTGGGGAGGATTCCTAGGTGGTGCCTTGACACCATTTAAATGTCTGCTTGCACAGAATCCAAGATGAGAAAGTGACCCCAATGTGAAAGAGAATTCCCTTTTTCATTGTGGATGTGGGAGACCAGGTGCTCCTGAAATCGTACAGAGAAAAAGATGCACATGATCACCTGAGTTTCATAGGGACTAAGAGGTTTCTCTCTCCTTCACACTTCAGCTGGGATGGCATGAGGGAATGCACGTAGGCAGGAGCATTTTATTCTACAAAATGAGCACAATTCTACTCCTGTCCTTGAAAGCCAACTTGGCCTGCCCTAGTGTCAAGATGGAACCGTGCCCCTTAATCCCGGTGCCAATAGGCACCACCCTAGTTGGCCTCCCATTCTCTCTAATGGCAGGGTCTTGTAAGATGGGCAGGATGTTTCTGTCGCAAAATTGCTCACATGCATGCACAGCATTCAATCTTTGCAGTTGAATACCTTCCCCTCCCCTGCCCAACTTTAAGAGAAAGCCCCCCTCCCCCCAAAAAAAAAAAGCCAGAAAAAGAATCAGAATTTGAAAATCTTCAAGCCTAATTGCAACAGAACAAAGATAAATGACTTGGCGAAACAGTATCCTTCTGTTGCGGCACCAAACGGAGAAGTCAAAAGCCAAGCTGATTCAAGTTGAATGAAATACTTAGGTGGAGTAAGTTTCATGCAGACAGACAACTAGCCATTCTGTTAGTTAAAATTAGATAACTTAAAAGAATTCATTACAAAAGAAAATCTGGAAAACAAAAATCTGGGTTAATATTATATTAATAGGACAAAATATTCCTGCATGCTTAGTGAATTTACAGGTAAGTTTTGTCTTCTTAGGCTCAGGTACAAATAAAGATGGACAAAAGGAATCAATCCTATGCACAAAGGCAATGACAAACTTGAGCAGATCATGCCAAATAAAGATATTTTGATGACAGCTTAAGCAAGAACAGCTAAAATAAGCAATGGCCTTTCCAAGATTACATATCTGTGTAAACACTGGATACTAAAGGCCAGAGAAAGGGCATTTGAATTATGGATTTGGAAATGACACAAGGAGCCCTATGGTCTGCAAGAATAAACTGTATCAATTGGTCCAGGGCCAATCATAGGGTGATTACTCCCCAAGCAATTATCAGCAATTAGAAACTCGCATACTTTAGGTATGTCATGCAAATGGAGCGCTAACTAGAAGAAATTATTATGTTTGGAAGGGATACTAGAAATGGAAGGGAAAAATGACCCGAGAGAGATCACCAAGCCCACTTTTAAACAATCACACTATCAACAATCACAATTATCAAGCAGAGCACTGAACTTTTCATTCTGAGGATCAAATATTCCTTCTCCATTTTTTTAAGCAAATAGACTTCATAACTTTCTGGCAGGGGAGAGAAAAAAAGAAATATGTGCACACCACTTAAATGGTACTCTCTCAAGAAGGTGCTGTTAAGACTTTCAATATCCAGGAAGTAATACTTTGCAAAGTTCTAGTCCCTAAACAAGGTTACCAGAAGAATTAATTCTGCAAATGATGAAGAAAAAAACCAATTGAATATGCTAAATTTATTTAGAATATAGTTAGAAACAGTTAGTTTTGGAGCATAATTTTAGTTACTTTGGTATACGTAATCATTTCAAATCACTGAATCATTTCTAATCATTTTTAGAGAATGGGCATATAACGTAGAATGGGCATATAATGGGCATTAGATTTACTAAATAAAAATATTATAAATGCTATACAATGGGCATGCTGCCATTTTTTTTATCTCCTTTGCCTCCTAGGTACCTATACAAGGATGAAGTTCAATAAACTATTATCTTGATCGGAACTGACAATTTGAAAGACTGGTTGGAGGCTGCCCTGGTTATCCTTTCTTCCTCCTTGGTCTAACGGTAGAAGGAAAAAAGAGGGCTGAACTGTGAGGTGTCTATTGAGATTCTGCCTGAAAGGTAGACTTCAAGGTAAATGAACCAAGCTTGGGCATCAGGCATTACGGAAGTCATTCCACCACAACTGGCAGCCCTTGGGGGGGAAAAAAAAGAGAGGAGCAGGTCCTACTTTATGCTTCACTTGGCCACCCATGCAGCATGCTCTCCTGTGCCTGGAAGCTTGGCCACATCTGAGCAATGAATAATCCCTTGCGGCCTAGCATGCATGCAGCCGTCTTCTCACCCCCCCCCCCCCACTCCCCAATCCAATGTAACCAAAGCTATATGCAGAGTAGGCAAGCACCGAGGCAGAAGAGATTCTGATCTCTCCTGACATCCTGGCCCAGTTTTCTGCTGCTGCTGCTGCTGCTGCTGCTACAACAGCCAGAGGTAAAGAGCCGTCAGCTAAGGGGAACTCAAGGTCAGAGAGAAGAAGAGGGGAGGGGAGAGGAGGAAAGGAAAGGAGAGGGGAGAGGAGGAAAGGAGAGTGGAGAGGAGGGGAGGGGAGAGGAGGAAAGGAAAGGAGAGGGGAGAGGAGGGGAGGGGAGGGAAAGGACAACAGCCTTAGGTAAAGAGCCATCAGCTAAGGGGAACTCAAGGTCAGAGAGAAGAAGAGGGGAGGGGAGAGGAGGAAAGGAAAGGAGAGGGAAGAGGAGGAAAGGAGAGTGGAGAGGAGGGGAGGGGAGAGGAGGAAAGGAAAGGGAGAGGAGGGGAGGGGAGGGAAAGGACAACAGCCTTAGGTAAAGAGCCATCAGCTAAGGGGAACTCAAGGTCAGAGAGAAGAAGAGGGGAGGGGAGAGGAGGAAAGGAAAGGAGAGGGGAGAGGAGGAAAGGAGAGGGGAGAGGAGGGGAGGGGAGAGGAGGAAAGGAAAGGAGAGGGGAGAGGAGGGGAGGGGAGGGAAAGGACAACAGCCTTAGGTAAAGAGCCATCAGCTAAGGGGAACTCAAGGTCAGAGAGAAGAAGAGGGGAGGGGAGAGGAGGAAAGGAAAGGAGAGGGGAGAGGAGGAAAGGAGAGTGGAGAGGAGGGGAGGGGAGAGGAGGAAAGGAAAGGAGAGGGGAGAGGAGGGGAGGGAAAGGACAACAGTCTTAGGTAAAGAGCTGTCAGCTAAGGGGAACTCAAGGTCAGAGAGAAGGGGAGGGGAGGGGAGGAAAGGAGAGGGGAGGGGAGGGGAAGGGAGAGGAGAGGAGGAAAGGAAAGGAGAGGGAGGGGAGGAAAGGAGAGGGAGGGGAGAGGAGGGGAGGGAAAGGACATCAGCCTGAGGTAAAGAGCCGTCAGCTAAGGGGAACTCAAGGTCAGAGAGAAGAAAAGGGGAGGGGAGGAAAGGAGGGGAGAGGAGAGGAGAGGGGAGGGACAATAGTAAGAGGTAAAGTGGAGTCAGTTAAGGGGAACTCAAGGTCAGAGAGAAGAAGAGGGGTGGGGAGGGAATGAAAGGAGAGAAAAGGAGAGGGGAGGGGAAGGGAAGGACAACAGCCCAAAGTAAAGAGGCTAAGGAGAACCCAAGGCCAGAGAAGGAAAGGGAAGGAAAGGAGAGGGGAGGGGAGGGACAACAGCCAGATGTAAAGAGGCATCAGCTAAGGGGAACCCAAGGTTAGAGATAAGAAGAAGAGAGGGGAAGGAAGGACTGGTGAGATGTAGAAGACTGTAAGAAAAGAAACAAATACTAAAAACAGCCTGAGCAAATTTCATCATGAACTAAGAATGCAGCTGAATTCTTAAACAGGGATATTTCACAATTGTATGACTTGAACTCCAGAAACAAAGCCTAGTAGGTTGCAGAGGGAGCCAGAAGACTCAGCATCTTAAATTTAAATATGTGTGCCTAGGACGTTTCTACAACAATGCCATGGGGTTGCTTCTTTTCCCCATGTACATCAAGGCAGGCCACTGCTAGGCAAACATTGGACTGGTGGGGTTGTCTGACTCAGGTTGCTGGAGAACAAGGACAAAAATCCTCTAGTGCAGGGCTTAACTATGTAAATAAAATAAAATATGTACTAACATTGGTTAGATCTCTCAAGTTATTTCTGGTTAGGGGAAGACTGCTTCCAGAGATAAGCACGACTTTTAGATACAGGTAATTTTCGTTCATTAGAGCACAATGTATTTCTCAACTTGGTAATTTTAAGATGTGTGGATTTCAGCTTGGAGAATCTCTCAGTAACTATGACCAATATTTTTTATATAATTTCTCTTCAGGACCTCAATTCTGCTTTTCTGGGAACTAGGAAAATTTTGTTTTCTTTCTCAGCTCAAAGTAATGGAAAATACTAGATTCTCCTGCTTCCTCTGGGTATTTTTCCCATGTAAAATGACATTTTGGAAGATTAGGATGCCTTTGTACAGTATAATAGAACAGTGGTTGCTCTACCGGTAATAGTATTCTGAAATCAGGAAATATATAGCAGCAATCAAGAAACTTGGCTTCTTTTCCATGTAAGGTAGATTTGTTTATTTGCTTTAGTGAAGAAATAAGATTTTACCTGGTTCAAATTAGCATGTAATTAGAAAACTCATCACCAATTTTCCAAATAGGTTGAAACCATGACTAGGGATAAGTTTGAAATTGTACAAGCAAGGATTCAGGCAAGTTACAGGCAGGAGAACAGGAACAAACTGATTTTCCAGTAGTTAGGAGAGTGCAGTGTGTGTTAATTCCTTGCCACTCAACTTATTTAGAAAACGTTGTGCAAAATAAGCCTTTATAGGCTGATTTCCCTAAATAGCATAATCTATGTAGGTGACAGTATTCACGTGGGGTTTTTTGGCACACAAGCTGATAGGTTTTGCATAAAATATCTGCAGATCTAAGTACAGTGGGGTCATAAAATAATTCACATTGAAAGGCACCTCCTGCTTTTACGCTGAGCATAGTTAAGATCCTGCCAACTGGCAGAATACAAGAAGCATCAGAATCCTGGGGCTAGATTGGAAAGATGGAGCTTTAAATTCCTGTTCAGTCATAGAGTACAAGCAGCTTTGAGCAAGCTAGCTTTTCTAGGTCTGTCCTATCATCAAAGCAAGGATGAAACAGGAATGCCCAAAGCTTACTGGATGACATTAAAGTGCATTACAAACCAAAGCAACTTGGTCCACATGTAATTCTAAGCTACAACAGGGTTTGTTTGATTCTGACTTAGTATGTTGTGATAGTCCAGCAACTTACGGAAGAATCAATAATCATGGTAAACACACTATGGCCTTAGCACAAGATATGAACTCACTAACTTGTCCAGATCTATTCATATCAAGAGTAGGCCACCAATTTTGGACATGGGACTCATCTGGAATTTTAAGAGCAAGTCTTGCTGTCTCCCCCCACCCAAAGGGGTGCTAATCAACAGCCTCCTGTTTACAAAATGGCCACTGTAATCATCATTTAAGGGAAGATATTGTCATGAAATTACTCCTTACCACCTCCTGGGTGTTCTGCACTAAGCAACTTTGGGCCAAAAGTCCCCTAGCGCAACTCATTAGCAAAGACTTCAATAAAGTATTTGCAAGGTTGTCCACAGGCTTCATATGGCCTACTGCTTCTTCACACAATCTGGCACAGTTCCTCAGGCTCTCAGACAAAGGCCTTTTATATTATTTGATTATGGAACAGCTGATCGTCGGGGGGGGGGGAAGGAAAAATAGCAACTTACCAAAATTAGGTGAAGGCACAATGTAGGCAAGTTGGATGGAGCGCATGCAAGATAAGGAGTGACTGGGCAGAGCGGGGAGGGGAGGGGCCAGCCATGGCGCAATTTGCTGGTTCTCCGAACTGCGCAGAATCGAATTGGTAGAATCCCACCCCTGATAACGTGCCATTAAGTCACAGTGTTGACTCTTAGCAACCACACAGATTGATTTTCTCCACAAAGAACAGACTAGTTCTTCAGGTCTCCCAATGGTGTATTTATTGCCACTATAATTGAAAACATCCACCATGTTCCTGGTCATCCTATTTTTTTTCCTTCCACCTTTCTCAGCAGTACAGTCTTTTCCAGAGAGCTGAGTCTTCACATGATGTGTTTGAAATAGAACAATTTGACTCTGGTTATTTGTACCTTGACTGAGAATTCTGGGTTAATTGGTTTAAATTATTTACATTTAGCTAAAAATTAAAGCTGCCCCGCCCCCAACATTATTGTTCAATGAACTCTTATCTCCGAGTATTAAGATAAACATTTTACTTATCTGATATATTTTTAAATTTTTCTGATGTTACTGGATGACATGGGGAAATTTTTAAACTCCCATAGATGACTCAGTAAATAGACCTTAATCTCAAGTGACACTATTTTACTGCAAATCTCAAGGCTATTACCAGGGAAGCTCAACCCTGCATTCAATATGTATTATGCAAATAATGGAAGTGCTATAAATTAAATCATTTTGCTTAAAAAAACTTGAAATTCAGTTAATTCAGATGTCAAAGTATTAATTCTACTTCACAGAAGTGGTCAAGCTAGATGCAAAATGTTTAATTTTTGTTTTTGTGAAGTCCAAAATGTTCTATTCCCCTTTCAGATCAGGCCATTTCAAGGAAAGGTGGGTTCAGACATAACCTGGCAGGAGATTCAGCATGGTCTGCTGAGTAAATAGAACACTCCAGAGTTCTCTAGAATGCTCCATGCCCAAAATGCTGAGTTTTGCACATCTGCTGCAATGAGCATTTTGAGTTGTGATAGTATCATGCAAGCCAGCAAGGATGGCCGTGTTCTAATGGCCAAAGAGAGAGGAGGAAGGAACTTTCTGAGATACTGAAAAATACTGAGGCAAAATAAGGACTGTGTTATACATTTTAAAAGGCAGAAAAAAAGTTCTTTTGCAGGCATGAAATCTATCAGTCCGTTCATGCTGAAAGAAATGGGTAGATGCAGCATTTATTCTTTTTCTGTAATCATCGGGATTAGAGTGTTCTTGTTTTTCCCCTTTCTTGAAACCTGAAATCTTGTTCTTACCCAGAACTTGCTTAGCATTGAACCACCTCTTCTCTCAAATCTCTATCTCTCATATGGATAGAGAGTATTTATAGTTATGAAGAAAATGTTATATTATCAACACCATCTATACCCGATTGCAACTTTTGCTGATTTTAGGAAGGTTCTCCATCTCAGGTTGAGGGACTTAGACAGATGATTTCAATCGCATAATTAATAACAGAGATGGAAGGAACCCTGGAGGTCTTCTAACCCAACTCCCTGATCAGGCAGGGAAACCCTATACCCTTTAAGACAAATGGTTATCCAATCTCTTCTTAAAAACTTCTAGTGTTGGAGCATTCAATTACCATGACATGTTTCGATCCAATTATTATATAACATGGATGGAAATCCCTACCAAATATTTGTCTCGATAGCTCCATGTCTAGGGTCTAGGGAAACAAGGTCTTGTGACCTTGAGGGGAAACCACAGACCAGGTTCTATGGAATACCAGAGGTCAAAAATATGCTGCTGCCCTCATTACAGTGTTTTAAGAATGCCTCATGTTTTGCATTCTACTTGTCATTCATGCAATAGTGCTTGTAAGCATGACTACCCTGCAGAAGAGCTGGACCAGCTCTTGCAATATACTCAGAACACAAATTAACTCTTCTTCTTGTCCTCCTTGGTAGCTGAAATTCCTTGCAGACCAATCCCCTGGACAGCAGGTGTCTGGCAAAGTCCCAAACTCCCTCCCCAATACAACCATCTCTATTCCCAATATCCTAAGTACATCCAGGGTGTGTCGGAGTCAGCCGACAACTGCAAAGGGCAGCCAAGGCAGCAGATGATGGCAATTGCTCAGTGCAGGATGGAAGGTGACCCCCAGGCCTGTTCTATCCATTACATCTGCCCCCAACATGCATGCACAGCTATCTGTGGCATGACAGCCAGCCAGATTTGAACAGAATTGAGTATCAAGATGCTTCCCACCCACTCAACTCACATCTTGCTTATTTGGGACATGGATTATTTTTAAATCATCTCAATTTCAACCAGAACTCTTAAACATTTCAAAATATTAACATCAGCTTATAACCTTGTACAAGATGAACTATTTGGGCTTTAATCGGCCTGTCAAGGCAAGGCACCAAAGTGGCAATTCTCTTTCTTTTCTGCTAAGTACAAATGTTATGATCCTAACATCTGAATGTACTGCTTAAGATGACAAGGCATAACTTCTATGTAGGTCAGAACACCGCAAGTATTTTATCTTACAAAATTAAACAGCGAGGGAATCATTTCCAGAGAAACAATTTGCAATTCTATAGGCTGGTTCCATTTTCAAATTCAGAACTCCTTGATACCCCCAACTCAGAGGCTGCTGCAAATAGCCCTCTGCAACAGTGCTAAACAGCTAGGGTAACTGTTAGCCCAACTACAACCCCAAGTACATCTCTTGATATTATGCCAGTATCTCTCCAAATTGGAGTTAAAAAAATTTGTAACCAGAAAGAGGGGAGGGGGAGGGAAAAACAGTTTACTTGTCTAAAAACTTCCTGGGAAAACAGGAAGCATGCCTGATGTCATGCAGATATGTTAGTATCATTAAAACTTTGTTTATAAATGTGTTTATAAGGTCACAACTGATACAGTACTTTTAAATATGTAATTTGAGCAGGTGATTATCCACGAACTATCAGATTAACAATAATTCAAATATATTTTTCATAAATTACTAAAAATAAATTTTGTGTAGCTCAAATAGAATGTATACTGAATTCCAAATTCTCCTATTTCGATACAGCACTGACTTTCCATTTTTTTTCCCTTGTGTTCTCTCAAGGACAGAAACCAAGAGGATTTTTTTCAATCCCAAAAATCTTCTCCAGTCGTTTCCTAGTTTTTAATCTAAACTTTATATGAATAAATGGACTGTTTCTCTCTTTACTGCACTCACCTTTTGTTTGACCAAAACATCCTCAGGAACAGATTTTTTTTCAAAATGGGGGGGAAAGTTTTTCTTGGGACAATGATGGTGCTTCTGGAGGCAGGAATGCATGTCTTGTGGAGAAATATTCCATTATTTAATCTAACAACCCAATGAGAGGTATTAAATTATAATCAGGGATTAAGCCATGATCTTCTCCATTTCATAGCTGAAGAACTGACTACAGGCCACCTTTTCACAAAGCTGAGGTAGCCACTACACCACATGCTATCTGGCAAGCACAGTTTTATGAAAGACTACTTGTTCTCTTGGGTTCTAAGGAACAAATATTCTTTGTAGTGTTCTATTAAATATTTGGTAACTAGTTGAGCCAACATTAGCAGCAATAACTGAAATGAATACTTCCACGATTGGTGTTCAAGCTCTCATATGGGTGTGTAGCAATTTTGGTCCAATCCTCTGTGGCAAACTGCTTAAACTCAAGAACCTTTGAGGGTTTGTAGCATGAAGTGCTTGCTTTAGATCCTGCCACAACATTTTTATGGAGTTGATGTCTGGGTTACAGTTTGTGATTTAGTCTCAGATGACAAGCAAATTGTGTAGACAATTATTTGATAAAAACCAGAAATAATGTTTTTTTTTATGACAGTAAGTCATCCAAGCCTGATAGCAAAATAATTCCAAGTATAATACTATCCGTTCCAGAACTAACTGCTGACAACTAATATACACTTATTATTATGGAATCAATTTTAGTTTCACCAAACATAGTCATCCGTATAAAACAAAACAAAAAGTCACATTTGATTTGTCTGTTCATAGCACATTTCTACAAAAGTCTGGAGGGTCATCCAGGTTCTTTTCTACTAACTTCAAATGAGGAACTATGTTTTTCTCAATAAGCCATGCTTTCTGCCTTGCTTCTCTCCCATGGATCCCATTTATATCTAGTGTTTTTTTCTAATGGCAGAGTCATGAATAATTATTTTAGACTTGATGAAAGAAGTCTGTAGATACCTGAACATTATTCTGGGACATTTCTGCCATTTCCTGGACAATTTTATACTGAGCTCTTGGAAAGATTTTGATAGGATAGCCAACCTTGGGAAGACTATTGTTCCAAATGTTGTGCCTTTTTCAAGAGGCTACTGGACTTTGTTTTTTCTGAAGATGTTTCTTTTTTTTAAAAATAAATTTTATTAAATTTACAATTAAAAACATATCGACATTACATACACAAAAGGGAAAAAAAAACAAAAAAGAACACTCGGTCTTACAAACTGGAAAGAAAAGAGAAGAGGAGATGTAAAAGAAAGAAAGAAGCAAAGGAAGAGAAAGAGAAAAAAAAAAAAGATGCGTTTAAAAACAGACAATATCCTTTTTGACAGTCTGCAAGATCCAATTCTCCTACCTTAATTTGAATACACACATCTTATCGATATCTATGCTTAAATTACCTATTGTCCATTAAGCAGTTTATCTCTGGACTAACCAATTATACCAAGAGTTCCAATTATCGTAAAATGTTGAAGCCTCTTTGTTTTTAAGTGCTATAGTTAATTTATCCATTTCTGCACAATCACATATTTTCTGGATGACCATTTGTTCTGTAGGTGCATAGGGTGATTTCCAACACTGGGCAAACGCTTAATCTGGCTGCAGTTAGGATATGAATTGTAACATATTTCATCTTTTTGGGTAAATGTTTATCAGAGATCCCTAGTAGGAAGAACTCTGGTTTGTATTCGATTTGTTCTTTGGTTATCTCCTCCAACCATTTTCTGATTTTTTGCCAATATTTCTGGGTTTCTTTGCAAGACCACCACATATGAAAGTAGGTTCCTTCTATGCTTTTACATTTCCAGCATTTTGGACTCGTGTTTGGGTTCATTTTCGCCAACCTCGAAGGGCAAGTGCCATCTATAAAACATTTTGTATGTATTTTCTTTATATGCTGCCGATTTTGTAATCTTAATATTTCTGTTCCAAATCTTTTCCCATTCTGATAATGTAATACTTCTTCCGACATTCCTGCTCCAGGCTATCATGTTCCCTTTAACTATCTCTTGTTCTAATTCTACTTCCAGTAAGTATTTATAGAATTTGGATATGTTCTTTTTGTTTGATCCTAGTAAAATTTTATCTAAATACTGCAGTTTGTTATAAATTCCAAAGTCTTTTATATCTTGTTTGTATCTGCTATGGATTTGTATATATAACCACTGATCAATTTTAAATCCCTGTTCCTGTAGTTCTTGTCGAGTTTTTAATTTCCTTACGGATCTAATAAATCTTTATATTTAATCATTTTTGTTATGTCCAAATTATTGGGATGTACCATTGCCTCCATTGTTGATAGCCAGATCGAATTTTTAGATAGTGTTTTTGCATATTTTTTCCAATTAATTAATAATGAGTCCCTAATGAGGTGTCTATGAAAGTAAGACTGCTTGGATTTCCCCACTTCCCATAAGAAGGCATGCCACCCTCTCTGGAGGTCATGCCCTTCTAATGCTAAAATTCTTTTGTTAAGTAAGTTCACCCAGTCTTTTATCCATAATAAGATAGCTGCCGAATAATATAATTCCCAATTTGGAAGGGCTAGACCCCTCTACTTTTCGCATCTTGTAAGGCCTTTACATTGATCCTGGGTTTTTCCCCTGCCAAATAAATTTAAGTGTGATCTTATTTAATTCTTCAAAAATATTTTTGACAACTTAATTGGGATTGTCTGGAATAAATAAAGAAATTTTGGTAATATATTCATTTTAATCGAGGCAATCCTGCCCAATAAGGAAAGCTGCAACTTATTCCAGGATTCTAAATCTTTCTTTGTTTGTTGAAGTAGTTTATCATAATTGTTCTCTTTGAGTGATTTACCTTGTGGTGTTAACCATATTCCTAAATATTTGACCCTTTTTGTTACCTGTATCCCCATCATTGTTTCTAATTCTTCCTTCTGGTTTTCTGTTAAATTTTTGGTCATTAATTTCGTCTTTTTTTCTATTAATTTTTAATCCTGCCACTGTGCCAAATTGTTCTAATTCTTTTATTAGATTATAACCTTTTTCCATGGGTTCCTCCAAAAGAAAACCATATCGTCAGCAAACGCTTGTAGTTTATATTCTTCTGATTTGACCCTCACTCCTCTAATTTCAGGATTTTGTCTAACCGTGTTAAGAGTGATTCTAGGGCAAAAATGAAAAGAAGAGGTGAGAGAGGGCAGCCCTGTCTGACACCTTTTTCTATATTTATTGGATCTGTTTGTTCGCCATTGATTAGTATATTAGCCTGTTGTGTGTTGTAAATAGTTGTTATAATGTTTTCAAATTTGGTGCCAAGACTCATATTGTAAATTTTTGAATTAAAAAGTGCCAATTTAAGTTATCAAATGCTTTCTCAGCATCTAAAAACATGAGTGCGGATTGTTTCTCCGGTGGGCTTCATAATATTCTAGGACATCGATAACGGTTCTTAAATTGTTCTTTATTTGTCGGGACGGAAGAAATCCATTTTGATCTTCGTGTATATGTGGATTTAAAGCTTGTTTTACTCTATTAGCTATGATAGAAGTAAACAATTTATAATCGGCATTTAAAAGTGAAATCGGTCTATAGTTGTTGATGTATCTATGATCTGCATCCTCCTTCGGGATTAGCGAAATCAGCGCCCCCTCCACGAGTCCGGCATCTTGGCTGCCAGAAGTACCTCATTAAACACTTCCAGCATCAGTGGTCCTACTAGTTCCAATATTGCTTTATATAGTTCTGCCGGAATCCCATCTGGTCCTGGAGATTTGTTATTACTTTGATTCTCCATTGCTGACTTCAATTCAGACCATGTAATATCTTTATTCAATAACTCTATCCATTCCTCTCCAATTACCTTGTCATTCGTCTCCTCTAAATAAGTTCTTATTTTATCTTCATTAACTTCCTCCTTTTTATATAATCTTTGAAAATAGTTGTAAATGATATCTTTTTTCTTCTCTATCTCATGTTGTAAGACATCTTTCTCATCCATTAGTTGGTGTATCAATCTCTTTTCTTTCACTTTTTTAAGTTTATGGGATAGCCATCTTCCTGGTTTATTTGCATGCTCAAAATAATTTTGTTTGGACCTTTTCAAGTTAATTTCTATTTTATCTTGTTCAAGTAAGTTCAATTTATGTTTAATTGTTATTAACTGATTTTGTGTTCTCTGGTTTTTAGGGATTTTTGAAGTTGTATTTCTAATTCTTTAATTTGTTGTTGGAATTTATTTTGTTGGGCATGTATTCTTTTATTTCTCATGGCATTATAGGAGATTGTTGTTCCTCTTATAATTGCCTTCATTGTATCCCAAATATTTTGTTTCGTGGTTGCTTCATTATTATTTTCTTTTAGAAAATAATTTAATTCCTCTTTCAGCTTCTTAATGTACTCTTCTTCGTTTATTAACTGAGTATTTAGTGTCCATCTTTTCTTTGTTTTTCTCCTATCTCTCCAAATTAGTTGTATTGGGTTGTGGTCGGCCCATTCATTTGGTAGGATTTTAATTTCTTTTATTTCATTGGCCAATTCCCCATCCATCCAGGCCATATCTATTCTGGTCCAGATTTTGTGTGGATTTGAATAATATGTGAACTGTTTCTCTTCTGGGTTTAGTTTTCTCCATAAGTCTATTAAGTTTAATTCTTTCATCATGTCCTTACAGGGCATAGAAAATTCTCTTTTCCCTTTCTTGTTTGATAGGATAGCCAACCTTGGGAAGACTATTGTTCCAAATGTTGTGCCTTTTTCAAGAGGCTACTGGACTTTGTTTTTTCTGAAGATGTTTCACTTCTCCTCTAAGAAGCTTCTTCAGCTCTGGTTGGATGGTAGGAAATGGAAGGATTTATATTCCTTGCAGACAGCTGGTCATTTGCATTCTTTTTGGAGAGTCACTGAGGCCACTTGGAGATTTATATGTGTCCTTAGGGTCATCTGAGTACTGCAAATGGGTGTGGAGCCTTCTTGGAACTGCTGAAAGGACTGTGTTGTAGACCAGGGGTCCCCAACCACCGGTCTGCATGGACGGTACGGTCCGTGGAACAAGTCCTACCGGGCAGCTGGTTTGCTGGGCGCCGCCATCTTTTTGATGAAAAAGTGCTTCCGGTGAGCTTTTCCGGGTAGAAAGCTCACCGGAAGCACTTTTCATCAAAAAAGATGGCGGCGCCTTAGCTAATGCCGGTACCGGGCCGCACCATAAAAAAGGTTGGGGATACCGGGCCGCGGCATAAGAAAGGTTGGGGATCACTGTTGTAGACTGGAGACAGATGATGTTGTATCCCTCACCCTCTGTTGAGATACCTCTGTTGAGAGAAGACTGTTCAACCATGACCTGGATGACTGAGAATCTCCATAGATATTGTTCCAAATCTCAATTTCAAGACTATGTCTCTGACATAAAATAATTCAATGTATTTTTCAATGTTTTATCGACATTATACTTAATCTTAATTGTACAACTTAAGCAATCATGTGCGTATTAACATTTTAAAAATCATATTTAACAATGACATAAGTCTTTTTTCATCTGCAAATGTTTAATCCATCTAAATCATCATAGGGTTAACACTTTCCAGTTTCTATTTTACAAAGATCACTATAATAGGTATTTTATTCCATAATGAATTATTCATAATTTATAATGCTATAATACAGAAAAAACCTCTATGACTGTCAATAAGTAAAATTCTGATACTTTAAAAATAGTTTTGTAATCTCTTTTACACTAATAGGCATCAATGACCTTTTATTGAGTTTTTTTTTTTAAAAAAGTCTTTTCAGTAGGGCATAGGTGTGTTCTAAAATTTGTGCGGTGAGAATTTTATTGTGATGAGAGGAGTATAAAACTTATATAGAGTTATAGTAGAGTAATTAGAGTTGCCCCAAGGTGAGAAGGGTGACAAATAAATTTAATAAATAAATAAGTTAATATAGAGCAGGGCTACCCAAGTCAACCCTAACAGTTTAATGAAGTAGTCCACAATTTAATTCTCCTTTTAACTGAATTAGGATTTTTTTTGCCACAGTACCATTCTGCACGTTGAGTGACTTTCTTCATGAAGAAAATGAAAGATGACTTTCTTTTATATAGCAGTGGGACCCTCATGGAGCTCTAACAAGATTTTAGAGGCCAATGTATGTAAAAATATTCCATGACCGATATATGTAAAAATATAAGAATGTAGAGTGTTTAACCAAGAACAAAGAAAGTTATTGAGATCCAGAGGAAACATCAAGAGGCAGTGTGGTTAAGGCACAAGGCTAGAACTTCAGCAGATTGTGAGTTCTAATCCCGTGTTGGGCATGAAGTCAGCTGGTTGGCCTTTGGCCAGTCATGCTCTTTTAGCCCTAGGAAGGAATCACTTCCCAAAAACCTTGTCAAGAAAAGAAGACTTGTCTATGCAGATACCATAAGTCAAAACTAATTCAATATCTCTCTCCCTCCCTCCCTCTCTCTCTCACACACACAGAAACATCACTTCATTTGATGTGAATTGCCCGTCTATGAGTAGCAAAATCTGGGTGTTCCACATGTCTTGCCCTTGGAAGAATGATTATTATTAGCAGTAGAAGTACTTCTGACAAGATTTGTTCCAGGGAACTGTAGGACATGAATAAAATAAAGTCTTAAAGGTATTATAGGTAAGAGCAGCCATAAATCTTTCTTAAAATATCCAGCTGTGTTAGTTGACTGCTGCAAAACCACCTTAAAGCCTAATAAAATTGGTATAGCTAAAAAGTATTTTTGGCCATACAAGCTTTACCTTAGATGCATAGAATGATATCCAGAACTGGCAGATACATAAGCACACAGGTGTAGAGAGAAGAATAAAAAAGCATTAATAGAGGCTCCTCTTTCGAAACTGAAAATCCACATCTATTTATAACCTTTCTCTATGGGCAAGTAGGCTTACTGGACTTTAGCATACAAACACACAATTTAATTGAAGAAAGCAAGAAGAGGCATCATGGCTAATTGGATGGCATGCTGATCTGGCCATCAATCAGCATCTTCCAATTAAAGGGAAACTTAATTCTTATAAGGAAAGAATAGCCGTGATACTGTGGAATTTACTAATCTGATGCCCTCCAGATCAGACTATGTACATTTACATACATAAAAACATCTACAAAGGAAGTCAGACAGAGCTGACCCTAATCCTATTCTCGTCCGTTTTTCTCTACCTTTTACCTTTTCTTATCCTAGAATAGGGAAGGGGAGAAAATTTTAAATTCTGTGACTTGCATGGCTAGCTTAGGGATATGTCCATCCACACACACATATGTTTACATAGACATATATTATTGTCAAACTATAATATGTAGTTGTTACTAAATCATAATGCACAAAGTGACCTGATACTTCTAATCTTCACCAAAAGCAGATACTGTTCTTTCTCAAAATGACACCAGTTTCAAAAAGGGAACTTACGGTAGTTCTTTTTGTACTATCAAACCACACTGACCATTACAAACCATTACAAATTAAGTCATAAACATAGATTATGGCTCTTGTATTTTTCCACTTCTTCTCTGATACTCTGTTAAATTTGGGGGACAGAGATGGAAGAAAGCTTTACTGAGAACTGCTTAGGAGTTTCCTGCCCCACTGACTGGCTGGCAGTGTTAGAAATAATCCTCTAGTCTCCTATAAAAGTCAGGAAAAAATGTAATAATGTGCTGCTTATAGCCCATTCGTTTCTATTTACACTGACTGCATTGTCTAAACATTGCCTGGTCTTTACTAGCCTTACACATATTAAAAAATTACATTTTTTTCACACTGAGGACATTTTATGAAAACTTACACGTAAAACTTCTATCAACGACACGCTTATTCTACAGTGCTGTCCAAAAAAGGCAGCATTTAAAACCTTTTCTTTATTGTTTTGTTTAATTTCTCCCTTTGACATATTTATGCCACTGACAGTGATAATTTACTACATTTTACATCCCCTTGTTTTCTTTAAACAACACGGAAGCTGGCTTACAGCACATAAAAATACCAATTAAAAATGTAAGAAAACCAGTGCAATTAGAATCAGTTGCATTAAAAGCAAAATCAATTCAATTAACAATTAAAAGCTTGGTGAAAATAGGATTTTGTGCCATTTTCCTAAATAGAGGGAAAATAGCGGCTAAACATATTGCCTTGGGGAATGGGATAGAAGGCCATTTCTGACATCAAGGGGAATACTTTTTTTAAAAAAAAGGTTGGGAAGATTCACAGCAGGAGCAACATTCCCTCAAACAGCCAGATCTTAAGCCAATTGGGGCATTAAAGGTTAAAAAAACCCACAGCATGTCAATGGGAGTACAGCAGAAGTGGTATTCACTGCAACAATCATAAATATGAGTCAGTCGCCAAGCCTCTGAATTTTGATCACATGACCACGGGGATGTTGCAGTGGTCTTAGGCGTGAAAAACATCGTAAGTTACTTTTTTTCAGAGCTGTTGTAACTTCACTTCAAACGGTCACTAAACAAAGTGTTGTAAGTTGAGAACTACCTGTCCAGACCTTTTCCTCCCATTTTTTAATTCAACAGATATTTGGCTATTCCATGTTGTTACATATTCAAAATTCTATGTGTGAATGTATACAGTAAATAATTTTGTCTTCCTTTTTCCTTCCCAGTCATGTTCAATATGGTTTTGCACTTTGTTTTTATATACTGCATTTTATTATTGCATTTTAACCATCTGAAATTTTAGGGTTAACCAGTTTGAGACATGATGGTACAAGAACTGATGTAGAAATACGGTATATTAAATAAGATGAACAAAGCTAAAATAAAGAGGGCCTATGCCATAACCTATTTTATTTAAATATAGGATTTTTATTACTTGATGGTTAAAAAATAAAAGTTGAAAACAAAAGTGGCAAATGAAAGAACGTATGGTTTGGACAGAATAATCTCATACTGTCATAATACTAACAATTACTAACTTATATGGATATAAAATTTAATATCAGAAAGCACTGAAAACCATATGAATACTGGATATATTTGTTGCATGTACAGGAATTTCATTCGTCATTTTTGCAGGAACAATATCCAGAAAAAAAATCATAAACTACATTTCAATAAGTCAAAATATTGTTTTAAATTCCCTTTGTTCTAGAAGAAAATAATACTTGACAGAACTCTTTTTTCAGAGTTCCACAGTGTCCAGGTTTTTTTTTGCAAATAAACAGAACGGAAAAACACACTTTCTTCCTGCTTAATTTTTCCAGATTTTTCTTTTCTCATACTTCAATTCTCTAGAATGGCTTCTGAAGTCCCAAAGATCTTCTGCACATATGCAGCCAACAATCAAACGCCTCCCAGTATCCTGAGGTAATTTTCGTAAGTTACACCAAGATTCAGATCATAATCAAAACTGTTTATGGTCTACACTTTAACTCACACTATGACAGTGCTAATTTCAAAAAGCCCACATACACAAGTGTGCACTGTGTAAACTTGCATATACCGTGTTTCTCACAAAATAAGGCCGGGCCTTATTTTTTTTTCACCCCCTTATTTTTTTTTCGGGGGTGACTTAATTCCCCCCCCCTTGCATCCTCGGGTGGGCAGGCGGCAACAGCTTGGATGTTGACCTCGGCATTGGTGGGGCACTTCGTATTGGGACACCTTCCGTCACCGTTGCTTTCCCTTCTCCCTTGCTGCTGTGGCGTTTAGAGCAACGCCGCGGTGTTTGGTGCAGCCATGTGTGGCCAGCCAGGGCTCCTCCCTGTAACCGGAGCCTGACGGAGACACTCAGCTTCAGGCGCTCCTGTCGCCACCTTCCCTTTGCCTTCGAAGGTAAAGCCAATTATTTCAAAAACGACGCCCTACTACAACAAAGCCTACCCTGCCCGAGAGGGCAGCCCAACCCCACGTAGGGAGGCGAATCTCCCGGGGCCGCAGCGCAGGATCGGCCCACCTTGGGAGAAGCGCCCAGCCGCCATCCCTGCCTGGTGCCGGGCAGAGCGCGAAGACCTTCGACTGGGGCGCCCAGCACAGCTGACAGGCAGGCCCTCCTGCCCGGCAGCAGAGTTCTCACCAAGGCAGCGGGCGCCTCCCCGCCGGACCCTCCACTCATCCCGCCTGGGCCGCGCCAGAGCCGTGTGGGCTGGGTAGAGCCAGGAAAGCGAGCCCCGGGTGCGTGCCCGCCTGCCAAGCAAAAGAGCCGGGCCGACCTGAGCTTGGCTTCCTTCCCAAGTCCCTCCAGCGCAAACCCGAAGGTGCCACCGGGAGAGGCTGCCCAAGGCAGTGATAGCGCCCACCCGTCCATGGACAGGGAGGCGAGGTGATGGCAGCGCTGCTTCCCTGGTTGTCGGAGAGAGCCCGAAGCCCCCCGTCCTTTCAACCCCTCGCCCAGCCCGTCCCCACGCATCTCCAAATGCACTGGCAGCTCCAAACGCTGCAGCGGAACGGGCATCAGGCAGAGGTGCTGACTCGGCGGGGCTCAGCTCGGAGGAGGACGCGGCGCAGGCCGTCGCCTTGCCTCCCTGTCCACGGATGGGTGGGCGCTATCACTGCCTCGGGCGGCCTCTCCTGGTGGCCCCTTCGGGTTCAGGCTGGAGGACGCGGCCCTGGAGGGATGAGCGGAGCGCCCGGCAGGGAGGCGCTCGCTGCCTTGGCGAGAGCTCTGCCGCCAGGAAGGAGGGCCCGCCTGTCAGCTGTGCTGGGCGCCCCAGGCGAAGCTCTTCGCGCTCTGCCCGGCGCCCGGCAGGGATGGCAGCTGGGTGCTTCTCCCGGAATGGGCCTATCCTGCGCTGCGGCCCCGGGAGATTCGCTTCCCCACGTGGGGTTGGGCTGCCCTCCTGGGCAGGGGAGGCTTTGTTGTAGTAGGGTGTCATTTTTAAAAGAATTGGCTTTACCTTCGAAGGCAAAGGGAAGGTGGAGACAGGAGCGCCTGAAGCCAAGTGTCTCCGCAGGGCTCCGGTTGCAGGGAGGAGCCCTGGCTGGCCGCACATGGCTGCGCCAAATGCCGCAATGTTGCTCTAAACGCTGCGGCAGCAAGGGAGAAGGGAAAGTAATGGTGGCGGAAGGTTTCCCGATACGAAGTGCCCCACCAACGCAGGCAGCACCATATCCGGGTATGCAACAAAAGTACTTCCTAACGGCAAGCCACCACCCCCCCGCCATTCCCCCCCATTTCATATGTTTAATATAGGCCTTAATTTGGGTGGGGAGGGGCTTAATTTGATTTTTTGCCAATAAAACATGCTGGGCCTTCCTATTGGTGGAGGCCGTATTGTTGGAGAAACACGGTATTATATAAGTCATATGGAATTACAAGCAGAGTCCTGCAGTCCTTTATTTCTTAAATGATGTTCTCTCTCAGATATTTTCCCTCCTACTTAATCTTCTGAAATTACAGCAGTTATTCTCTTCTTTCCAAGCTTGCTCTCAGAGGCTAGATCTGTGATGGCGAATCTATGGCACGTGTGCCAGAAGTGGAGTGCAGAGCCACTTCTGCCAGCACGTGAGCAGTCACGCAAAAGAGCCCCACTGTACATGCGTGCTCACCGCCTGCACAACAACCGATTGTTGGGTATCTGGCGTGTATGCGCAGGGGGTGAGGCTGCATTGGAGGTGCATGCGGGGGATCGTGCGAACATGCGCAGAGATGCACGGCACGCACAGGGGAATGCACACACATGCGCAGGTAACAGAAAACCCTTTTAATGATTCTTTACGAATTCCGTTCCTTCACGGTTAAAAGGCTGTTTCAAACTAATTGTCTCTGATAAGAACGAGCCTTGCCAAGGTTGTAGAAGGCTGCCAAGAACCCTAGATAAAGTTACTAAGAACTATTTCAAACACAACGAGTCTCCAAACACCAACCAAGATATTCCAAACGTCCACAAGGCTTGAGTGCAAAAACTTCCTTGCTTGTTCCAAAGAACTCCAGTTTCTGAGTTGGTTTTTATCTCTTGAGGGAGGGGCCATTACCTTGAAGCCTTACTCCCGAGTCGCCCGTGCTGCTGCAGCTGCTCTTTCCTTCGAGCAGCCCTGCGTGTGCGTGCACTGGGCACAGGCTCCTCGGGAGCCTCTTCATCACTGCTGCCAGCCTCTACACTCTCCGAAGACAGCATTCCACTCCCTGATGGTCCTGGCCCCATCCCTGAATCACACGCAGGCCCCTCATCTGAGTCCTTGCTCTTCAAGACCTCAGCTATCCACACCTGCTGCTGGTGAACCACAACAAGATCATCCCCAGTCCTTAGATATTATGACTATAAAATCTTGGGATTTTTGTATTCAAGGGCAAGATAAAAATGGGGAAGATATTTATAAAACCATTTTCTACAGTGAGATAAACCTAAGTATATCAAACCTTTATATCTAAACTAGAATACCTAGCTGTAGTTCAGACCACTTACTGTAGTGTAACAAAAACTCTGTGTCTTATGCTTTCTTACAGAAACTGTATTAATGTTTTCTTACTGCAGGTTGTTAAGAGATGTCCAGAATTCTTTCTTAGCTTGTTTCCCAGATATCCAGATGTCAGATTGGAAGATAAATGAAATTATCTCTATTGCATGTACAACACCACACAACAGCAACATATACTATCAAGAAGTCATGTGATACACTTCACATGCCAAAGAACTTTTGTCTGAAGAACTGGAAAGATGCTCCTGAGGCTTTTAAAACCAGACAGGCAGGCTTCTGCAAGAGGAAATGAAGACAGGATAGGTAGTGTGGTGTGGACGGAAAGAAAAGAGCTGAGGCGTAAATCTAAGCATGTGCCTTTGATGACTGATGAAGTATTGGGATGTCAATGATAATACGTTCCCACAGATCAGCTTTACATAACCAGAACATGGTGAAAGCAAGCTTCTCAAGCCCTAATTTATAAGAACGATATCTTTCTGAAATCTGAAGAGGTGCTCTCATGAAACATCAAATGATGTTTTCTCCCACACGAGTCACGAGATAAAATGAAGAGGAGAAAAGTAGACCACTTTCAGGTTTAGCAAACAGTTCAAAGCGTGAAAAAGAGAAGCTCTTCTAAAATATTTCTCATCAATTTCAGCCGCTGCTCTACACTTCTTACTAGAGAGCAGAGGCCCACGGAGCTAGCCAAGAGGGCTGTGAACCAAGCCCACTTCATTAAGAGAAGTCTGGCCAGCAGCAGCAGCAGCAGCAGAGAATGGTGCCAAGAGGTTGGGAAAGCTGGAGGAAGTGTAGAAAAACTGGAGTTTAAATCCTCACCAACTTTTGTCCAGCTTAACCCACCAGTTTTGAAGAAAGGAAAAGCATGTGTGCCATGTTCAGGTTCTCATGGGAAAAGTCAGATTATCAGTGAAATAAATTAATATGCAGCTATTTTGCCTTTTTAACTTTCCAATTTAGAGCACAGTCTCTCTGTGGCTTATAACTTCCAACACACATTTAATCTCCAAAGATCATCAGAGAAATTATTATGACAAAGAGAATGGCTCTTCTCCCTAATATGCTCAAGAAAATCAGCTAATATGCTTCAAGGAATTAAGACTAGGGAGGACTCAACAAAGGGAGGCCTCCATTTCTTTTCTCAAGGAGCAGAGTTCCAAAGAGAAAGAAACCATAAAGATGTACCTAAGCTTTGACTGAGCAAATCATTTACCTTCAGGCCAATTAGGTACCTAATTCAACTGACTTTGATGCACTATTTAAAGATATCTGTCAGGGTAATGATGGTTTAATTAGCTGACCAGCTGCTGTAAGGTTGTAATGCTGTAATGTTGAAATGATGATGCAATGGTAGCAATAAGTCAGCAGGGTTATTTGACTGCTGCCACTTTAAGAGGTTATAATATAAGAGAGACGCTGTGAAGGCATCTCTGTCTCTCCATGTATGCTTCCATTGTGTAGCTGATTACTGATTGCTGTTTGTTCAAGGCCTGTATCAAAGTACTTGTGTATATATATATGCGCTTTTGTAGGGATAAAACTGCTATATCTAACTACAAACCTGTGTGCCCGTATTTGCTCTTGGGTTGTCTCACTTAGCCACACTGTATGCACTCTGACAATATCACCACCACTCCATTTTCTCCTCACCCTACAAAAATGGAATAATAAAAAGGAGTCCAGGATGACACTATATGGGATCAAGTCCAGGTTGCAAAAACAAATGCAAACAAGCAAGCATTCCGATTTAATAACACAGCGAATACTATAATCAGATTGTAACATCAATAGAATGTGGGGAGAATATTTAGGTAGATATTGTTGAAGAATAACATGTTTATTTGTAATATGTAGGACCATCCAGCTATCCTGAAGAAGCCAAGAAATCATCAGGAATAATGAATAGTTATGTTCAATTCTTACCTCTATATTAGTTCAAAAGGGAAGTGAATTCTATACAGAGAAATGCAGAGACTTATCGACTGTTCGATAATGAAAACAATAAAGGGTCTGCAGATGGACAATATATCTTTCCCTTTTCACTACAAGGCCATAACTCACCACAGACACTGAGCAATATCCAGACCAAAATCAGTGAGTCTTTGATCCACAAAGTTACCATTGATTATTTTCATATTATGTGCAAGGTCTAAAGAATAAAAAACTAGAATTTGTTAGCCAATAAATCTTTGAGATGAAGATAAATCAAGACATTCCAGGCTATTATTTCTCTCAAACAAAAAGATGCCAATAATTATTAAAATATGCCATACTCAATCACTATTTTGAACGGAAAAATGTTGGTCTTCTTCTTTGTAAATACAGAAAATATTCCTCAAATACTGAGGACTGAGTGCCAAGCTACTCCAACCAGGCTAATTGTCTAAACAGCATGGCGGCAGAGCCAGCCCAACAACTCAAGATCACAAAGGAAGTCAAAGGTGGACATGGGTACCAATGCTTGGAAGATCTGCCATCTTATTTTACAAGTGAAAAAAATAGTGCATTGTGTCTTGTTATCTCTGGAGGAATATTAAATTTACCGTAGTTAAAAATATGGGCAATTGATACAAACTAACCCACAAATGAGATGCTGCTCAGGAGATAAAAATAGCCACTAAAGCTGTGTCTACCTGGTTACATAAAAGCGGCAAAAGCTGTCTGGATGCCTGACTCAGCCTGTGGCAGAAAAGGCCTTAGGAGGGGCAGATATTGCTCTAGCTGAGATCCTCCATTCAGAGGGATAGTTTGGAGCATCCTGTAAGCAGAAGAATGATCAGGGATTATCATCAGCAAATAAAAAACTTATACAAGACCTCAGACCCTAGGATGTACCCGTATGCAAAATTGGTATCTTCAAGCAAGATCCCAAACAGATGCCTAATCAAAAATCATTATCTGTGTATTGCAGATCCAATTAGAACCATGCTCACTGGGTGGCAGATAATTTCCCATTATATTCTTGAGTCAATGATATAGTTGCACATTCACAGGTATTTTCCCATTTTAGGTTCCATGGTTTTCTTTTTAAGAACCCATTCTTTTCATGTCACTTGACAGCATGTGCACACTTATTATCTTAAAGCTATAGAACATTTTCTGGACGTGACTATTCATTTTGTTATAGAAGAGCCCAGCCTGGCATCTTGATACCACTTTCACATGTCAAATTACAAACACTGAAGGAGATTTAGTAGCATTTTTACTTTAGTAGCGTTTTTACTAAAGGTGAACAGATTTTCAAGTTGAGTTTGACTCCTAAAGACTGCATCAGCATGTTGCAGAACTGATTTCTCTTTGGGATGATTTTCAACTTTCCAACCTAGCCGATACCGTGTTTCTCATATAATAAGGCCGGTTCTTTTTTTTTTTTTTTTTTTGAGCCCCGAAAAAATGGCTAGGTCGTCTTTTCAGGGGTGACTTAATTCCCCCCTTCATCTTCGGGTGGGCGGGCGGCGACAGCTTGGATGTTGACCTCAGCGTTGGTGGGCCACTTCATATCGGGGTCAACACCGGCAGCACCATATCCGGGTGTGCAACAAAAGTACTTCCTAACAGCAAGCCCCCAACACCACCCACCCCCCATTTCGCATGTTTTAATATAGGCCTTAATTTGGGGGGGAGGGGCTTAATTTCATTTCATGCCTATAAAACATGCTGGGACTTCCTATTGGGGGAGGCCGTATTGTTGGAGAAACAGGGTAGCTCTGGAATTGCCAATCTAAATATTATCTGGATTTCTGAGCTCAGTCAAAGACCTCTAAATCCTGCCATGTGCTTTCTTTAAAAAAATGAAAATAGCTAGATTCTCCAGTAACAAAATGAGTTCTACATTTTTTAACTGTTGTAGCTTCGTTTTACAGAATTCTGGGAATTGTAGCTTTTCTGAGTTTCAGGGTTATACAGTATTTGAGAAATTTCTTCCATTGGAAATCAAGTAGATCAAACAATCCATCATATCAAGATCTCCAGATGCTGAAGCCAAATTGCTTCCCTACAGTTGTCTTTTACGAGAAACTGAAAGGATAGTCACACAATCTGACTTTCTATTGGCCTCCACTAGCAGCCCACCCCACTGCAACCATTTAAATGCAGGGGTCGCCAACCTTTTGGACCTCAGGGACCGCCAAACTCATAATTTTAAATCCCGGGGACCACTAATATGAATTTTGACTGACGGTGGCTTAGTGACATTGGTGGGAGAGAGAGAGAAAGAGAGAGAGATGATTTAACCTCTTTCTCTCCCTCTCCCTCTCATATACACACACATACACACACACACACACACACACACACAAATACACAGAGGCACGAGTGGGATTCAAATTTCTTAACAACCAGTTCTTGGGCATGGCCTAATTTGTGGGTGTGGCTTGTAAATATTATAAATATTTATGTAAATATTGATTTTTGTATAAAAAAGAGCAACTTTTACCCAAAATCAGGCAAAGCAGACAGGCACAGAATTTTGTGTTGGTCACAGAATCACAGATTCAGAGATCTATCTTTCTGCCATCGGCTACCTGAGTCTGTCACGTAAAATTTGCTAGCAAGCAAACACAAAATTAACTCACAACACACCATGTATGTAAATATTGAATTTTGTATAATAAAAAAGAGCAACTTTCACCCAAAATCAGGCAAAGTAGGCAGGCAGATTGAGTTGCTCACAGAATCACAGATTCACTTAGAGATCTGTGTTTCTGCCATCAGCTATCTGAGTCTTCACTGAATAATAGAACCTTCAGTCCTAAGGGAAGTTCTGCTTAAAAGCAGAGCCGAAGATCTAAAAATTAGCTAGAAAGCAAGAAATCCAATGATTTCCTGCTTTCTAGCTAATCTAAATCGCTTGGCACAGCAGAATAGCTGATGGTCGGGGGCGGGGAGGAAAAATAGCAACTTAGCAGGCAAGTTTGCCAGCTAAGAAGTGAGTGGGCGAGAAGGGTTCCTGCGGGCCATGTGGGCGGGGTAGACTTGTGTTCCTGCGCAGCCTGGATTAATTGCTTTGGGGGTGCTCTGGGAGTGACATTTCTCTGCAGACCACCAAAATTTTCTCGCGGACCACATCAGTTGACAACCACTGATTTAAAGAGCAACTACTGTATAGCCAAAGTATTCCTAGACATAGTTTTGCAAAGACAATTGGGAAAATAAATAAATGTAGCAATGATTTGTGGATTTGTATTCACATTCATACAAGGTAAAAAAGAATCTCAATGAGCTATCAGGTACCTAGCTTCAGAAAGACAGGGCATCCCTTAAAGTAGGACTTACTGTGGCATTTTGGTGCTTTCTGAGTTTGATTGTTTGCTTGTAGACATTTCATTATCCATCTAGGTAATATTATCAATGCAAGAAAGTATGGGACATGTTCCCTGTTTAAATACAGTAGTTTGCCTTACTAGTGTTTCTGGGAGTGTGATTTCCCCACACACACACACCTTGGTACTACCTTAATTAAGGTGTTGTTTTCTACTTGGTTGCCTGGTGATTAATCCCTGCTTATCTTAGTGTTGGCTTCTGCAGAGGATGTGACTTTTGGTTTCCTTCTTTGCTTTTCATTGCATTTTTCTTTTCATTCATTTCATGTCATTCCATGTCATTTTGAATGGTGTGTGAATGTGGTTTATTTTTATATCCCTACTGAAGGCTGAATGCCAAACTTCCAGGAATTCCCTGGCATTTTGGGGTTTAGTTTGGTCTAGGATGCTCACCATTTGACAGTTGAAATTATGTTTCAAACTATCCATATGTTGTGAAATTAAGGAGTTTTCATTGTGTTCATGGATGTGCTCTGTTAGACTTCTGTTTGTCTGTCCTATATGGTGGCTGTTATAGTCCTTACATTTATACACACACACACACACACACACACAAAGTGTGTGTGTGTATATATATATGGGGTATTCAGCTTTGTTCGGGGATTTTCCCACGTCATTATAGTTGTGCTTTTAAAGTTGTAGCAACGTTTCGGCAAAATCTCATCTGCCATCATCAGGCTTCTGTATTGTGTTCGTCTGTGAGTCAGACTTTCACAGCTGTTTCTGTTTTAAATTTGGGGCTAGCCTACTGCTGTGCCAGAATGGTTTTTTCTTCATCCTGATTGGTTGGGAGTCTTAGTCTGTCTTTATTGGTCTTGGAGTTTGCTGTGTTCTGCTTGATTGGTGTTTCTAATATCTTCTGTCTGTTTTGTGGCTTTTTTTGTCTTGATTGGTTGGCAACATTGTGTTTCCTGTATTGGAGGCTTTTAGTGTGGCTTGGCTCTGAGTAAATGGACGGCTATCATTTATTAGGAAGCTAGGTTTCATCTGGGTGACTGGTTGGGGTGTACATGTAAGTACATGTAAGTACCCGCGAAAACTTAAGAAAACATATATATATATATATGGATCTTTGGTTATTCGGGTTTTCTCCCGCGTAAGATTGGAAGTAAACCCGAAGATTGGAAGTAAACCAAAGATCCACATACAAATACCCGCGAGAACCTCAGAAAACATATATATATATATATTTATTCTTAAGTTTTCGCGGGTACTTACATGTATGGCATTCAGCTTTGTTCAGGTATTTTCCCACGTCATAGTAGTGGTGCTTTTAAAGTTGTAGCAACGTTTCAGCAGAATCTCATCTGCCATCATCAGGCTTTTATATATATACACATACATACATACATACATATACGGTATTCAGCTTTGTTTGGGTATTTTCCCACATCATTATAGTTGTGCTTTTAAAGTTGTAATGTTGAAACGTTGCTACAACTTTAAAAGCACAACTATAATGACGTGGGAAAATACCCAAACAAAGCTGAATACCATACATATAAATACCTGTAAAAACTTAACAAAACATATATATATGCAGCTGTTTTTTCTTTTAACTGCCAGTGGGAGTGCGACTTGACTGGGTGGGGGCTTGGTTCTGATTGGGTGGGGGTGTGTTCTCATTGGTTGGGGGCCTGGTTGTGATCTGATTGGTTGGGGAGTTGGCTGTGTTCTGATTGGCTGGGGGTGTGTTCTGTTCAGGTGGCGCACTCCCACTGGCAGTTAAAAGAAAAAACAGCTGCAAGCTCACATTACTCCAAGGAGCACAAAGCCGAAGACACAAGCCTGAAGATGACGAATGAGATTTCGTCGAAACGTCGCCAAAATACTTCCAATTTTACACGGGAGAAAACCCGAATAACCAAAGATCCACATACAAATACCGGCGAAAACCTCAGAAAACAAATATATATATATGTGTGTGTGTGTGTGTGTGTGTGTGTGTTTGTAGATTTTCACGGGTACAGGTATGATGTAGGTCTAGGTGTGTTCGGGTCTTTTCCCATGTAAGATTAAGAGTATCTTGGCAACATTTCGGCAAGGTCCCATTCGCCATCCTCAGGCTGGTGCTTTCAGCTTCGTGCCAGTGCAAGCAGTGTGTGATCGGAGCTGCCGGCTTTCTATAAATACTGGTGGTGGGGGCTGGTGTGCTGCGCTGGTTGGCTGCGCTGCTGCTTCTTGATTGGTTGATGGAGTTGGTGTTGGTATAATGGGCTGTGTGATGGCCTTGTGAGTTTTGTTGTGGAGATATCCTGGATCTTGTGCTGTAATCTCCTGGGTCGTTTGTTTTGTAGTGATCTTTTTTCCATTAGCCTCTCATGTTTTAACGGCTTGGGTAATGGGTTGTGTGATGGGCTTGCAAGTTCTTTTGTTGTGGTATCCTGGGTCCTGCGTTGTAATCTCCTGGGTCATTTGTGTTTTGATCTCTTTTCCATTAGCCTCCTGTGTTGTAACGGCTTGGGTAATGGGTTGTGTGATGACCTTGTGAGATTTATTGCCGTGGTATCCTTGGTCTTGTGCTGTGATATCCTTTGTCATTTGCTGTGTTGCAACTTCTTGAGTTCTTGTGGTGTAATTTCCTGAGTTTTCTGATGTGATATCCTGAGCGGGTGGCCGTGATGTAGCATTCTGGGTTTTAGTCTGGCTTCGAGTTTGGGGTCTGGGTCAGTGTTCTTGGTGTGTGTCAGCTTGTTTGGTTTTGGGGTCGGGATGTGTGGCAGCTGGTGAGGCAGCCGTGGTCTGGTTTCTGGATGGTGGTTGTCCTTCATTTATAGGATGGGCTTGGGCCTGGGTCTGATGAGGGGGATTGGCAGTGGTGTCCCATGTTGTTTCAGGTCTGGTGTTGGTTTTCATGGCTGGGACTCATTTGTTGGTGAGGGCTAGCTTCCATATGTCTGGTAGGCGGGAGGTGTCGTCCCGTCTATTCATGTTATGGGGGTGTTTCTTTATCTCGATGGCTTCCCTGATTATTCTCTTGCTGGAGTGTTCAGTGTTGGATATTAATTTGGTTCCTTCGAAATTAATTTCATGTCCTGTGGCTTTAAGGTGCTGGAAGAGGGAGGAAGTATTTTCCTCTCGTCTGACTGTGTTTTTGTGTTCTACGATACGTACATTTATTCTCCTGTTGGTTTGTCCAATGTATGTGGCTGGGCAATTGTTGCATGGTATTTCATAAACTCCTTGGTTTTCTAGCTGGATCTTGTCTTTGGGGTTTCTTAGGATGTTGGCTATTTTTTGGTCAGTGCCGAAGGCTGTCCTGATATTGTGTTTGTGGAGAATTTTGCTGATTTTGTCTGTGGTGCCTTTGATATAGGGGAGGAGTGCAATACCATTGTCTTGTTCTGTGTCTTGGTTTTTTGGGGGTATTTCTTTTCGGATTAGGTTGGTGATTGTGTTTCTTTGGAATCCGTTGGAAATTAATACGTTAGTGAGGGTGTGTAGTTCTGTTCTCAGGTGGTCTTTGTCAGCTAGGTGTTTGGTTCTGGAGATGAGGGTCTTGGCTATGGAGTTGATCTGTGCAGGGTGGTGATGGGATTGTGCATTAGGTAGCGGTTGGTGTGTGTTTTTTTCCGGTAGATGGTGTGTCCTAGGGAGCCATTGGGTTTTTTGTAAATTAGGACGTCCAGGAAGGGAAGTTGGTTGTTGGTTTCTGTTTCCATGGTGAATTGTATTTTGGGGGGTAGGTTGTTAAGATGTGTGAGGAAGTTGTCCAGTTTTTCTTTCCCGTGTGGCCAAATTATGAAAGTTTCATCTACATATCTGAGCCAGAGTTTGGGTTTGGGTTTGTCTAGAGCATTGGTTTCAAAGTGTTCCATATATAGGTTAGCAATGACGGGTGAGAGGGGTGATTCCATGGGTGCTCCTTCTATCTGTTTGTATCTTTGTCCATTGTGGATGAAGTATGTGTTGGTTAGGCAGTGGTTGGTCAGATCTAGGATGTGTTTGGGGGGGGTTGTATTTGTTTTGGATGGCTGTCAAGGCTTCTTTGATGGGTACTTGGGTGAAGAGGGATATGACATCGAAGCTCACAAGTAGGTCGCGGGGTTGTAGGTTTTGTTTCTTTATTGTTTCTATGAAGTGGAAGGAGTTTTGTATGTGTGAGGTGATGGATTCTGTGTAGGGCTGGAGTTACAACGCAGGACCCAGGATACCACAACAAAAGAACTCGCAAGCCCATCACACAACCCATTACCCAAGCCGTTAAAACATGAGAGGCTAATGGAAAAAATATCACTACAAAACAAACGACCCAGGAGATTACAGCACAAGATCCAGGATATCTCCACAACAAAACTCACAAGGCCATCACACAGCCCATTATACCAACACCAACTCTATCAACCAATCAAGAAGCAGCAGCGCAGCCAACCAGCCCAGCACACCAGCCCCCACCACCAGTATTTATAGAGAGACGGCAGCTCCGATCACACACTGCTTGCACTGGCACGAAGCCGAAAGCACCAGCCTGAGTATGGCGAGTGGGACCTCGCCAAAACGTCGCCAACATACTCTTAATCTTACACAGGAAAAGACCTGAACACACCTAGACCTACATATGTGTGTGTGTGTGTGTGTGTGTGTGTGTTTTCTCTTAAGTTTTTGCGGGTATTTATATGTATGGTATTCAGCTTTGTTTGGGTACTTTCCCACGTCATTATAGTTGTGCTTTTAAAGTTGTAGCGACGTCTTTTAAAGTTGTGCCAAAACATTGCTACAGCTTTAAAAGCACAACTACAGTGACATGGGAAAATACCCGAACAAAGCTGAATACTATATATATATGATTCCTGTTTTTTCTTCTTGGGCTATTGAGCCTTCAATGTTTTGATTTGTGATGCCACATAATTGCAATAGTAAAATAGATAAACCACATTTCCATTCCCTTCAGAACTTCCATGTTCACTGCAAGGATAACTGGCAAAGCAAATAGAGAAGATCCAAATTTTATGTAAGGAATTAGGTCAACAAACATTGATAAGATAGTTAGTCCAGGAATGTTGGAGATCAAGATTTCCAAGTTTTCCTTCCCAGCTTCAGGTACTGCTTGTGCGTGGTCAATTAAGGCAACATCATTTTAACACAAAATCCACTTCCATTCATACAGTAGGTGAGAGAAATACATCCATGCAATATCAATCTCAATATTCTATGCCCCCTACCCCAAGAAGGAGCTCGTAAAAGAAAAACTTTAATTTTAGTTAGTAAAGTTAAGTAAAGCGGTAAAGGAATAGCCCTAGGAAGCTCTTCATGTGTATTTTTAAAAAGTAATTTTTAAACAGAGACAGAATCCAACTTGTCCAAATGATGCATTTTCTTGATCTAATCGTTAAGAAAAGGAAAGCTCCAAACTGCACAGGATTCTGCTCCAGATAAAGGAATTCTGCAAAATCCCTAACCTTCTTACCCTTCTAACATAACTACAATTGAAGATTTACTCAGAAACTTCCGTGATCTAAATTAGTTTCTTTTGCATGTCGATGACAAGTAACATGGGAACTTAATTAATTTAACAAATGTGGATGATGCCTTACAGTAATTGGGGAGTCAATTTTAAGCAACGTAACTCATAGTGTAAGTACAAATGTGTTCACTTTCGCTACAGGCTGATTAGCAAGGGGAAAGGAATGGCGGGATATCAAACTTTCCATTTTGCAAGTGGGAACCTACTGAACAAAGTTTTCTCTTCCTCCCTCCCTCCCCCCCCCCTCTCTCTCTCTCACACACACACACACACACACACACACACACGTTGGCTCCCTCACTACATCTCTATTTGAAAATAGGAGGTGAAGAATCAGCAGTCTCTTCCAGTGAGCTCAGCAGTCGGGGGCTTCCACCATTGCTCCCTCTGACCCTTCCATCCATTCCATTCGTAGCCGGTCTTAATTGCCCCCCAAGGAGATGCTGCAGCCAAGGCCAGAGATAGCTGTGGCTTTGCTGCCACTCTACTCATCATGCCGGGCATTTCTCAGCAAAACAATCAATCGCACTCAGTAAACCCACATTCAATCATCAGCACTCTTATATAACATATTCTGCATTCGCTGCTTAGCTTTGAAACAACTGGGCAGAGAGAGAGAGAGGAGAGAGAGAGGAGAGAGAGACGCACTGAAAAAGCAGCACCGAATGCTTTGCTTTGGTCCTTACAAACTTTCAGGGAAACTTTCCTAAATGTTGATGTGAAAGGAACAAAAAACATTCCCTAGGAATAAACACACACATTACACACACAAAGACACACGCCGACACACACACACCACTTGCTGTGCTACTGCACTCCATTATTTCTGCTGTCTTTAATACACCATTCCTCTCATCCTATAGGGGTACCTTCGACATTGGCAGATCTCCTACATTCTCCCCTCTGAGGAGAGTCTCCCAAGCTCTCCCCCCACCCATCTCCACCTCCCCAACCCCCTCTGTTAGGAATATGAGTCACCTAGCAGCTATTTGGGTTAGAAATATATAAACCAGGATAGACATTTTAATACTGTCTCTTTAAGGGAATGCAAGAGCATGCAATTGGGTGTGGTTTCTCAAATGGCCATAAGATGGAGCCAGAAACCTGGGTTGTTTAGTCTTAGTCTGAGTCTCAGAAGAGAGTGTATCTCTGTTTCCTTCTGTTGGAAAGTATTGCCATTCCTCCATTTTTCCTAATTGATCGATATTCATGGATTTAATGTAAGTCTGATACTGAACTGTTTTTGACACTGGACTTTGTTACTGAATTATCCCTGGATTGAAAACTGACTGATTTAACTTGTGAATGACTTTGGATTGTTTGTTTGGACTTTGCTTAATGTTTCTGGAAGTAAAAACCTACACTTACTGTACAGTGTATCTGTGTGCTCTGTGTGTATTATTCCAACACTACTCTCTATACGTCTCCCTGTATGCGCTCATTCTCCTAACGGGGAATTACCTCAACACCCACCCCAGCCTCCAGCCCCTCTTCTGTCTCTCCCTGCACTGGGTGCTGCATGTTTCTCTACACCTGCAAGGAACAGAGCTTTTTGAAAGATCACCTGGAAAAGTACAGGCCTTAATAGTGAAATGAGGCTGGAGATGCTGCTGTATCTAAGGATAATCCCTGGAAAACAACATCAACAAGGGAAAGATACATTCAGTGATCCAAAGCCAGGTCTGACCACACATCACTGCCCCTCCAGAAGTTTAGAACCGAAACCTTTTTAATATGTGTTTTGTTTTAAAACATACCCTACACTTTTTCACACGCACCTACTTACTTGGATAAGCAGTATATTTTTGGTTCCCTACGCCCCTGCTAAGGAAAAGTTCCCTTCTTTCATCAAATGGCAGCATTTCTCTCTTTCTCTCTCTCTCTCCTCTCTCTCTCTCTCTCTCTCTCCCCCCCCCTCCCTCCCTCCCTCTCTCTCTTTCTCATACACACAAACACATATATACACACACACATACAGAAACACACAATCCCGATTTTTTACTTCAAGTTTTCCACGAGGTGGGTTTTGGAACCATTTGCCTTGTGTATAAATCCCCCATAATTTTGCCCTATATTTTCCTTCTGATAAAGGATCCTTGGAGATCAGAAGTACAGCTCCTGGACTTGAGATGAAATGAAGCAAATCGACACAGAATGTGCTAAATTTAATTCACAACAACAGCCAAGGGCAGTCCAAGGAGCCTGACTCTTCCCTTTCCTTCCTCCAGGCCAGGGCCTGTGATATGTTGGGCCTATAACTCTACCTCGAAGAATTCTGTACATCAGTTCCATGGTACCCTTTTCCCCACTACCATCTGAGGAAAGAGATAAGATAAATGCCAGGAAGAAAAACAACTAAGGCCTTTAGAAAGAAGAAAAAAAACAGTGATTCCAAGCAGAAGACAACAGCCTGAAAACATTCAGCTGTGGGCATTATTGAGAACAACCACTCAGCCATGCTCAAGGCAGCACAAAGCGGATTTGGCTGAGAAATCAGGCAGGGGAACTAAAGTGCAAGCAATGCCCAGGCCAATTCCGGCTGCCAGCTTTAGCAAGAAGGACCAAATTCTGTTGGCGCATGGATGGTCTGGTACGCTGTATCCTGGAAGGCATTCAATAGTCCAACAGGAGGGAAAGAATAAGGAGAGGAGTGTAACTCTCTATGAAATAAAGATTTCTCAAAAGAAATGGATATTAAATTATTTGAGGGGAAAGGTAACAGGATGGATTGGTTTTAACCTAAACTGTCCATAAGTGCATTTGACAAATTATTTTGGCTGCTCCACTGTGTAGGAAGATTTGCTGTACAGTAATTCCCTTGTCCTGTACCCCAACATGGCTCACAAAATTGGACCACAGATTTGCAAAGTATATTCTGTACTATATTCTGTCCCTACCTTCACCCTACCCCCCACTTAAGTCACCATCACTGACTATTGCACCATAATCTTTTGCTTGACTGCAACTGTGGCTCCCAGATCCCATTATTACCAAACTGTTCAGTGACTTCTTACTCAGTTGACCAGGGATACATAATTCTTACTGCTTGCCTTACCACCAGCCACACCACTCTCTCTGGTTCAGAGAAAGCATATAATTAAACCCACATGGTTGGACACCCTCTTTGCCCTATGTTCAACTTCACAGGGTTACTTTCCTTGGCTCCAATCTCTGTTTTGTAACAGTGCTTGCATGGATCGTCCCTGAAATGTCATCACTGAAAACTGTCATCCCTTAAAATACTGTGTTGCAAATCCCTTCTTATTTATTAGTCATTTCTAAAGCAATATGACTCATGTTCATATCCATCCAGTTCATGATTTTCCCCCATTTTACAAATGCAAGCATAATGCTGGCTGTTGCCCACCTTGTCCGATGAATGCATGACAATACACAACTTGTGAATATAAGTAGACAAGGCTGCAGCTCACTAAGCAAACTGGAAGCCTCGTTTTAATGTCTCAAGTAGACCATGCCATGGTTCGTGTACTCAAAAAGAAATAACTACGTCACATCCAGCAGAGCCCCACAAAGGCATTAACCCATGGCTCACATGCCAATCCTGATGTTTCCCATCCCAGTTTTAAGTCATAAACTTACTTGGGAAACATCAGGATTTCTGGCCCAGTTCCAGGTCTCTGCCACACAAACTGCTATGCAGCTTGAAACCCAACACTAGATCAGAGAGAGAGAAATGGATAAAGAACGGTGTACTGCAAAGAGAAACTGGAAAAGCACGGAGATTTAGACAGAGAGCAGATTTAGAATGAGGCAAGGAAGCCTAAGGGAGGAAGAGGCAAAATAAAGAGGGATGTGAGCAGTGATTAGAGGCAATGAGTGCTTTCTCTACAATAGCGTGTGTGACCCTTTCTCTTTCCACTCCTGAGCTGTGGTTTCCTTCCTTGTTTAGCAAAATGGGGATAAAACTCTGGTTAAGCCGCTGACATCTATGTCAACGCTAGGCCTATAGACAGGAGGGAGGCAAAGTGAATAGCCACTGTAATCAAGAAGTCAGGTAGGATTAGTAGACAATCCCTAGGATTCAGTGGCAGAGATCACAGATCAGAATGGCTTCCCTCCCTGGGCCATTCTTGGATGAGGCTTAGGTATCCAGGAAAGGGGAAGCGGTGGCAACCAGATCTGCAGGGATGGGAGTGAGAGAGAAACACAACATGTTATTTTGACAGTGGGATACAGTGTCAAAGAGCTGGGGGACAATAGGGAGGGAAGAAATGTCCACATGACTGGGACTGATTATCCTGAGAGGAATCTGGCCCTAGGCGAAGCACACAGCTGGTTAAAGAGATTGTAGAAGGCAACCTGAAGCGTGTGGATTTGTTTGCAAGGTCAAAACAGGCTTCTGCAGAACCGGGTAAGGAATTTGCAAACGGAGAAATAGATGAGAAAAGTATGACATCAAAAGAAGATCCGCTTGGGATGCTGGAGGTATTCCTGCTCATGACCTTTTTGTTTTTGTTGCTGTTGTTGCCTGAGTTCTTCTTTGAGTGAACTGACTCCAGACCCTGACAGCTTTAGGTATTTTGCTCCCGCAGCCACCCATCAAATGCCGAGCAACACAAAAGCAGTACTTTTTAGTGGTGGAAGAGCTGACCAGGATAGTGTGTCCTCATTTTCATTTCCACCCTCTGTTATTTTGAGACTTCCTCTCCTTTACAATCTCTGTTTATCCCCCTAGGCAACAGAGATCAGAAGGCTCTCAATTATGTCTCCTGGAATGCAGGGAGATATGAGAAAAGAACAAGCTTTCTCTATGTACCTCCATCCAAGGCTGTGCATTTTTCTATCCCCCTCTCCTCACCCCAAACCAGGCAAAGTCAAACCAGGCATAGTCGAGGCATGCAGCCAGCTTATTCAAAAGCTGGACCAGCCCCACAATTCAAATCTGTGGGGACATTCTTGTGATCAAGTGCTCCCCAAGAGGAGTGCTGTTCATATACTGTAAACACAGCATTTTTATTTATTTTTTATTTTTTTGGCTATAAATTGAGTAACTCAGAATCACCACCGGCATCTAAGTCAAGTCCCACTAGAATTCAACTTTTATCCCTAACAGGCGCTCCATGGAGGGAAGACTTCAACCTTTCTTCAACGCCATGAATGGAAAGTGCCCAAGAGGGTATATAGTGGATCAAAAATGAGAAGGGGGGAAATGACCCATGATCGGTACCGTTGAACCTGCATTCAACCTGAACCCTTGTTTTGCCCCTTCTAACTAACTCAGAATAATTCTACTGAAGTATGTAAAGAGAATTATAAGACAGTATTCCAATCAACATCAATGCCAATTCCAAATAAGGGGCAGCTTCATAATCTGACCCATCTCCAACCCCCACCCCCACCCCACTAAACGGACAGAAAGTCTTTGAAGGTGGGGAAAGAGAAAAAGGAGGAGCATCTGGCTGCATATGGGAGCAACCTCCCTCTCCACGCACAAAGATCTAGGTCAACACTGATGCTTCAAGCGTCACTTTATCAAACAGTTTATCAGAATAAGGGATCCATCCAGTCAATCAGTCAGCTGCTCGCCCTTTCTTTCTCTCCCTCTCCCCCCTCCTCTCTCCCCTTCCACATCTCCTGCCTGGCAACCAGCTCTCCTCTCCCACCCAACAACCCTTGAGTAAAGGGGGTGGGTGGGACGGACGACTTATTCCATAGCCAGGCAATGCTGAAACAGGGTTCCCAAGTTGACGTGGAGTCTGGAGATGCTGTTTTCAGGGGTGCACAAAGAACAAGGATGATCCATGCCTCGGGAGTTTTTATTATGGTCCCCCAATTGTCCCCCCCGCGCAGCCTTCTCTTCTGCTGGGATGTCCCCCTCACTGCATTGTAAAAGCTCTACTCTCACCGCTCATGGTGCATCTCATTTCTCCCCGCCTCATCTTTCCCTGGGTGCTGCTATTCAGAACAGTTCAATAACTTCCACCTTGTGACGCAGACCTGAGCCCTGTTTAAAGAGGGGAGTGGGGGGAGGTATAAATGCAATGCCACCGGGTTGTGGGTTTCTTTGGAATTCCGATGCCGTAAAACTGCGAAGACCTGAGAGGGGGAAATACAAGCAGGGATCTTAAGAAAGTGTCCTTCACTTACCACCTTTTTGGGGGAATGGGGGGGCAGGCACAACCGGCTTACGACAGCCATCACTTCTCATCTGAAAAGAGGCTATCCTGGTTAAGGGGGCGGGGGAGGCAGGGGAGATTATACCTCCGTGGCTTTGAGGAAAGGGCAAGCTAGAGAATCCACACTGGGATTATAAGGAACAGGGGCAACAAAAAAATAAAAACAAGTGAAGCGAGAAGAAGGAATAAGCTACCTGAAAGAGGACGAGAGGAAGAGCGAGGAGACTCAGGAAAAACTGAACGACCGACGCCGAGATGCAAAGATGCGGGTGGGGGGAAGTCAGAAGCCCGGAGAAGCCGCCACTCACCTAGGATCATCCCTGTTCAGCTTTCGCTGCGGAGCAGCACCTTGCGTCTGGTCTGGCCGCGGCGCAGCAGGGATGGCAGCTGCCTCGGCAGAGGATCAGCAGCTGCTGCTGCCTCCGCCGCCGCCTCTTCCTCCGCCTCTCCCGTGTTCGCTGCAGCGGCGGTGGCGGCGGCGGCGGCGGTGCTAGGAACGGCCCAGGCTGCACAGCAGCAGCAGCAACGATGCAGGGCCCCCCGGAACAGCAGGGCTCGCGACGGAGAAAGCCGGAGTAAAAGGAGGCATCGCCAAAAAAAATGTCAGCGCAGCGAAGCCCAAAGCTTTCGCTCTGCCACCCCCCGGGCAAGGCGGCTCGCGCACACCCTCCCTGCTTCGCGATTGGTCGCGGCGCCAATTCGGCCGCCCAATGAGAGCGACCAAAGACAACTCGGTTCCCCCCAAAAAAAAAGAAAAGAAAGAAAAGAAAAGAAACTGAAGGGGGGGGGGGAACACCTCAAACGGGAGGGAGGCTTTAAAAAAAAAAAAAATTACCCATCCCCCCCTCCTTCCCCGCACGTCCGAAATGTTGCTGGCGAACGCTCTCCGCAGTGGGCAAGCCAAAGCAGGTAAAACGCACCTTCAGCGCGTCGAGAACGTCGCCGCTCGCGCTGAGGCGCGTGTACTCGAGAGCGCGCAAAACGCCCGCCGGCTGAAAGATCGAATCCGGGCCGGGTTCCAAATCCCTTACTTGGCGGGGTGGCACCAAAAATAAAATATATATTAAAAAAAGGTGGGGGGGGGAAACGGCGCGTGGAATGCTACAAAACGTGTAGTCGCAAGACCTGCTTCGGTCTTCCCGATTAAGTTTGTGGTAGCAGTTCAGACTTTTCGCCTAGAAATAGAATAACTTTATTGTCGCTTGGAAATTGTACACTAATCGGCGTACATTAAAATGAAATTTCGTTGCGTACCGGCTCTCAAAAGGGTCACCACCTCTGATATAACACTGCATAAGCATGACAGAATAAACAAATAAATACAAAATTATGCACTATGTATAAAATTATGTGTAATGCAAAAGTATGTATGTACCAAAGACAAAGAGGGCTGTAGGTTGGATTCGTTGTCTTCACTGAGTGAATCCCATAACTGAGAGATGGGTTGAGGAAGCCTCAGTTGCCTCATGCCAGAAGACCCCTCTAAATCAAAGCCAAAAACACATCAAAAGTGACCCTTGAGTCGAGCTGAACTCCTGCTGACTTCATAAAATAAGCTCCTACAGCTTTTCTTCAAACTGTTTTGGTCACCTGATTTGCCTATGCCATCTTCTGGCTAGCAAGTTATCGGATTAGTATGCAACTTTATAATCTCTCATCCAAATCGCCTCTGAGCCTACTCAGCTTTTTGGCATCAACTGTGATCAGTCAAGTATTGCTACTTTGCTATGACATCACTGACTCTTTTTTATAAAATACAAAAATATTTATTTATTTAGCCTATGGCAAATACATGGACTTATAGTGGTTCAAATGTTAATGTCTAGTCTACCCAGCCATTCAAGGACACGGTGGTCTATGTTGGGGAAAAAAAACTAGACATTGGGTGTAAGCTCTTGATGGACATTCGGACACAATGGGATGGATATTTTGTCAAGGAGCACCACAGCCACACTGAGGGATAGAGACAAGACCCCACTTAAGCAATGAGTCCTGGCAGACACCATGTTGGATACAGATTCTGTTCAGCGTTGACCAATACTGGCCAAAACCTGGCACCTTTTGTGTAGGGTCATCTATGTAACTGCCTATATCTGGGCATTAGTACAAAAGATAAGTGGGTTCCAGACAAAACATCATAATGTAGTGACCCAGGCCACCATGTTAATACCATGGTATGTTATGTTTGACATGTTGCATGAACACAGCAGTGTAGCAATTTAATTTTTTGAATCGTATGTATTTTGCAAAAAAGATTCTATGAATGGATTTACTTTCTCATTTATAGGGTGTTCTTTTGCTAGCAAATGTATAATGCCATAAATGTAAGGCTTTGGGGTAAAATCCGAGATCCCTCATGCTCTGAAGTACCTCAAATAGAGCATAAGTAACAACTGTTTGAAATGGTTTGATGATTCACACATTTTACTACCGTATTTAGAGAGAGCCTCACATAAATAATTACATTTGAAAACTAACATTGTATATCCACAGTTTTCTTTCAGAACATTACATGTTGAAGCTACAAGCTATTTGTTATGCATGGTTTTGACAATATATTACATGAATCCAGTCACTGTATTTGCAAACTTTGATTTTTATACTGTATTTGTAAAATTTGTAAATTGGAACATATAAAGTCAGTAAGTACAGTGGGGCTTAAAAGTTTGTAAAATTTGAATTTTTTGATATTTCTGCATAAATATAACCTAAAAGATTATTTGTTCTCTGCGCAAATCCTAGAACTAGATAAAGAAAACTAGATAAAGAAAATTAAACAAATGAGTCAAAAGCATTACACTTGCTCATTTATTCATTGAGGAAAATGATTCAAAGCTAAATATTTATGTATGGTAAATGTATGCGAATCTTTGCTTTCAAAATCTATATCCCCACCTTGCAGCAGCAGTAACTGCAATTATAGGTAGTCCTCAACTTATGACCATTCTTTTAATCATTGTACAAAGTTGTCCCAAAGGTGCTTTTTCAAAAGGCTACTGGACTTCCTGGTTTTTCTTTGAAGACATTTTACTTCTCATCCAAGAAGCTTCTTCAACTTAGACTGGATGGTGGGGAATGGAAGGATTTATACTCCTTGCAGACAGCTGGTCATTTGCATCATTTTAGAGAGTTGTTGAGGCCACTTGGAGGTTTTTCTGTGTCCTCAGGATCACCTGAGTTGTGCAAATGGGTGTGGAGCCTTCTTGGAATTGCTGAAAGGACTGTGTTGTAGACTGGAGATAGATGATGTTGTATTATCTCTCCCTCTGTTGAGAGAGGGCTGTTCAATTTTGACACAGATGGCCTCTTTGACCCCTCTTTCAAACCAACGGTCCTCTCTGTCCAAAATGTGGACATTGCTGTCTTCAAAAGAGTGGCCTTTGTCTTTTAAATGCAGATGGACTGTTGAATCTTGTCCTGATGGGTTTGCTCTCCTATGTTGTGACATGTGTTTAATGAAACTGATCCTCGAACTTACAAGCATCCTAGCATCCCTGTGGTCACACGATCACAATTTGGGTGTTTGGTGACTAGCATGCATTTACAATGGTTGCAAAATCCCAGGATCGTATCATTGCCATTTGTGATCTTCCCAGGAACTTTCAACAGGCAAAGTCAATGGGGGAAGCTGGATTTGCTTAACAATCATTTGCTTAATAACCACAGCAAAAAAAAAAAAGGGTTGTAAAAATCAGGGGCAACTCACTTAATGACTTCATTGGTTCAATACTACTAATACCTGTAAAACATTTCCAATAACTGCTGATTGATTCTACACATTGGCCTGAAGGAACATTAGCCTTCTTACATAACAACTTCAACTCTGGAGTATTGGTGGACTTCCTTGCATGATCTGCCAGGTGTAGGGCTTTCCACAACTTTTCTACAGGATTACGGTCAGGGCTGACTTGGCTGTTCCAAAACATTACTTTTCTTCTATTTTAATCATTCTTTGGTCATTGTGCATCTTGCTGTATGGCCCTTCTCTCTTGAGCTTCATATTTATGCAGAAATATTTTAAAAATACTCACAAACTCTTAAGCAGTAATATAGATGACACAACAAAAAGGACAAGCCAAATCACAGTTGATCCTTAACTCTTGTTCTCTGGTAAGTAGAACTAAGTGGCTAGACTCAATATATTACCCTAATCCAAGAATTTATACAAGAGTTTGTTGAATATTATACAGTGACCCAATTACCACCATGTACTACATAGTTTAGTTTAGTTTACTTCATTGTCATTACACCTGGTATAATGAAATTAAATGCCTTCTTCAGTGTACATTATAACTATAAAAATAAAACACAAACACACACCCTTCACATTCTATACAATTGAATTGAAAACCCGATATTGCATTAATATCGTACTGTACAGTAGAATATGGATTCCGGGGGAATAGTAGAGGACAGGAAGGCCTGGAGGAACGTTGTCGATCGGGTCGTGATGGGTCAGACATGACTTCGCAACTAACAACAACAACAATACAGTAGAATTCAATATAATTAACTTACTGCCCTGGGATAGAAGCTGTTTTTCAGCCTATTTGTCCTTGTTTTTTATTATCCTGTACCGTCTGCCAGATGGTAATCATTAAAAAAAAAAGGGGGTGCCCAGGATGAGATGGATCTTTAAGAATGTTTTGAACTTTTTAAGGCAGGAAGAGCTATAAAGCTTTTCCAAAAGTTTTGATAGTTAGACAGGATAGATTATGGAAAGTTATGTTATAACTATAGATAAAGATGAAAATTTATAATTGTACTTATGCTATAAAAACAAATCAGAAGTCACTTCTGTATCCTTTTTCTATTTTTCTTTGATTCTTATTTTCTTGCACTTTTAACTTTCTATTTGATTTATTTTTTCTTTTGTACTTTTCATTAATTGTATTAATTTTCTTTTTAAAAACTTTTAATAAAATTGTTTGAAAAGATTTGTGCCACAGGTCTATAACTCTTCCCACTGATGCTTCAATAATATCCTCTCTACTTCTTCATTACCTCTCATGGCTTCACCATTGATGTTTATCACTGTGGCTCTTTTCACTGCTTTTACCAATACATATGCTTAAATTGCATGCTGCTTCATGTTTGTCTGTTGTGTTGCTGGGTGTTTGCCAGACGTCCATCTTTACTGCTGCTTGCTATTGCTGATGACATTTTTTGATGCAGCTTCTGTTATTGTCATCTGTGACTTCTGACATCTATCACTATTGGCATTGTGCCTCTCTGCTGTTCATCTGGATAGGTTGGTCTCTTCAAGTGTTGCTGCTGTGGCTGTTTTGTTTTACCTTGAGACACACTGGATGAAATTCCAGGCCGATATCTCTGGGACAACTATTGAAACTGGTGCCTATAAAAATGGTAAGTTATTACCTAGGTATTATGGATTCTTTGGTACCTAATACTTCTTTCTGATATGAGGAAGAAGTATTAGGTAGCAGGATAAATCATTTATTTAGGTTGGATGCATTTTGGGGTGAATTGTGGGCTGTAATCTGGGTGGGGAAGACTATTTGATTTTTAGTTCTCAGTTATAGGAAGAAAGACAAAATAATTTAGAGCTTGTGGAGAAAGAGCTTGTGGAGAAAGAGCTATTGTGATGGACCTTCAAGAGACAGATATGCAGTTATGTGAAGTCATGGGCATATCTCAGCAATCCCACTGTTGTCTCTCTTCTACCAATGGCATGTTGATGATAAATAAGACATATTTTCTTTGGAACTAGATCTGGGACAAACAGGGTGTCCTAATATGATGGAACCCTAAATTAATGAACTGGGTGATGTTTTCCTGAGATTCTCCCAGAGTTTCATGTTTCTGTGCCCAAGAGCAAAGATATCCCATCTTTATTACGTATGTCAGTTTCTCTGGTGGACTCCTGCTGTTACCAGATTGCAGGCTGAATGAGAGACAACAGGCTAACATTGAATCCAGATGGTTTGGTGGTCAGAGGAGGCATAATCTGTTTGGAGGAGATGCTACTGCTCTAATTGGGCTTCTTTTTAAGGAATAATTATCCATTCTAGGGATGCTCTTTGATCCTGTGTAGTCCCTGAACTCTCAAGTCAATGCAATAGCAAGGAATTTCTTGCTACAAATAATTTACCAGCTATTTTCCAGCCTGGGTATATCTATTGCTCTTGTTCTAAATCAGAGTCAGGTAGCACTTTTTCAATCAACAATTTTATTAAAAGTCATAAGCAGATGCACAACCAACATCTTTTCTCCTCCTCGAAATCCCCCCCATCCAATCTAAATCTTATATCAGTCCAGCCAATCTATGCATCTCATAAAACAAGCTGCAGCTTATGAAAACCTATGGCTTTTAATAGCATTTGTTAGTCAGAAAAGATGCTACCAGACTGTAAGGGTTTTATTTTTCCTACCATAGATTAAAATGGCTCTCCTACAATGGTTGTCCAAGCTCTTTCCTTTCCTTGTGTTCTGGCATTGCTTACCTCTTAAATTCTAAGATTAAATTCAATTATTTTGAGAGAGAAGGCATGGACCTTTCTTATCAGAAAGAATGGTTTCTCCTGCATATTATAAACCAGGATTTCAATTATTTTGATCAGTCAAAACATGTAATGCTGGAGCCAGTCTGGAGAGGGACCTAGCTGAATAGGGCAAAAGGAACCGTTTCAGTAATGTAACTTGCCCTGGGGAATTAATTCCCTGAGAAACCTCCTTCCCCTGCCTGTTTCAAGAAAAGACTTGCTTTTACTCTCAAATCTACCTCCCTTGGGATTTCTGTCTTTTAACATTTTTATATCCTGATATTTTGAAGTTTGTATTCATGTATCGTTTGAATACAGTATTGTTATTTATGAATTTTATGTCTGAGGTATATTATATTGTTGAATGTTATTTATATTGTTTCTGATTTATGGTATCAACTGCCATAAGTTGGCTTGCTAGGAATATGTGGTTTATAAATATGTCAAACTAATACAGTAGCAAGTGCCATAAATTGGTCAAGGCGATACACATTTATCCAGATTATGTGGCAAACAGCTGAGTAAAGAGATCTGCACAATATTTAACATGTGCTTTTCAGAAGATTGCTCTGTCTGCTTGCAAGGAAATGCTGCCTTCTTGGTGAACCTTTAGGCTGATCCAATGAAGGATGAAACAGATGCTAATCTTGTCATGGAGATAATGTTAAAAATGGCAACGTAGAGCAACTGAGTTTTCCCCTCTATCCCCGGTATAGTACTTCGAAGTATGTCTGTACACATAGAGAGCTATGGAGGAATGTATGCGTTCCTGCTCTTACGTGTTTCAAAAAGAATCTGGATGAGCATTCTTGCACATATAGTAGTACAGTGTGGTTGAGTTTACTGCCATTGTAGAATAAGAAAAAAAGTCCATAGCTACTGCTGCCTACTTTTGAGACAAGGTGTTGTAGCCTTTAACACGACATCATAAGGGACATGCTGTAGGTAGCCAAGAGATTTGTAGATCCACATTCCACATGGCAACCAGAGCAGCAATGTATGTAGTATCCAGGGACAGAAGTATATTTTCCCCTCTCTGCAAAAGACTGCTGTGTGAGTACTAGGAACATTAAATATCTCAGCAATAGAATAGAGTCCTATGGGAAAAGGTAAGCAGACTATGCTGAGTAAATGAGACCTTCATTCACATTCACAGACAGCTGACTCTTCAGAAAAGGAACTTTGAAACTATGAAGTGTATGTATACACACAGAGAGCGAAAGAGTAGTGTTAAGGTGTTTCTTCTGAACAAGTTGTTTATATGTAAAAAATAATCTAAATGCTGTAAATTAGTTCATGACTAACATGTTTCATTAATGGGTACAAATCAGTGGTGGGATTCAATATTTGTACTACCGGTTCTGTGGGCGTGGCTTGGTGGGTGTGGCAGGGGATGGAGACTGTAAAATCTCCATTCCCTCCACACTCCTGGGGAAGGTTACTGCAAAATCCCATTCCCTCCCCACCCTACTAACCTGCTTTCCAGTTCCATTCTCCTGTGCAGGGCAACAAAAGAAGCCCCAGACAATCAGCTGGGACTCAGGAGGCAGAGAATAGATGGAGGCGGGGCTAGTCAGAAGTGGTACTCAAAATTTCCACTCAAAATTTCTGCTACCGGTTCTCCAGAACTGGTCAGAAATTGCTGAATACCACCTCTGGTACAAATATGAAAGAATCATACCTTGTACTAAGCCAGGATTTTTATAACTAATAATCTAACAAACCACGGATCTCTAAACAACAATAAGAACAATTAGCTGGATATATCTATCATATTAAGATAAATCATGATTAAAAAAAGAACACTGACAGAACTTAAGCATTAAACATAGTTTTTTGGATAAATAATAATTAGTGGTTTTCCATGGCCTCTTTCCTAAGACTGAAAGAGAGTGGCTGCCCCAGGATCACCTAGCTGGCTTTATGCCTTAAGCAGAATTAGAACTCATGGTCTTCTGGTTTCTAGCCTTAAGCACAACAGCAAACTGGCTCTCGATACATCTAATTAGTTTGCTATTAATTGCAAAATATTTTTGTACTGATAACCATCTGTCACTTTCCATGTTAAAAATAATAATCAAGCAGTAGACTAGATAGTGAAAATTGTGCCTACGTTCCATACATGTAAATAAAGAGACTCTGCTCTTTAAAAATCTATGCAACAATGAATTAATTACTCTTTAAGAAGTCATATCAATATGATGTTTTTTTTGGCAGTAAACTAGAATGTATGATTTTAAGATGAATTTTCATAGAAATGTTCATCACCATTCAATAACAGGGTTGCCAACTTTTGGGCAGGGCAATGCTCACCTGTTTCTGACAAGCAGAAATTCATCAGATGAAGCTTTTTCAGAATGCAGATGAAATAGAAAGCTGTTTCAGTTGAACCTCAATTTTGTCATGTGTTTGTTAAAGGTATTGCAGTGTGGTCAATGAAAAACAGCCAAACAAAGGAATTTAGCAATGTTAGTATGGTAGTTTAGCACAATATCATGCTTTGCATGTGTGGAACAACCAAAAGTAATCTATCACCTCAATCTGGGCTTTTATAAATTTAAATTATAGCACCCGTAATAAAAACTTGCAGCACAGAGTGTTACTGTTCAGATCAGTTATATATCTCACGAAGCATTCCTGACCTGCTCTCTAGTTGCCATAGGCAAGGGATGGGGAATCGAATCTTGCAGCTGCATCGAGGAACTTGCATTTCAGTCAAAACAAAGCACATTCCAACCGTCAACGTCAAGGTCATCTCCACAGAGACCCACAGTGGCTGGAGGGAATGACTTTTACAATCCGTAAAATTGCTTCGTTGGGAAATGTGACTGAGGACACATCTTGGGAGGAGGAGGACACAGGGTCAGAGCCAAAGCGCGAATTAAATGAGGTCAGAGTTGGCTTCATTTGGTCCCTGCTGATAGGAAGCTCTAATAAATAACTGGATTTCTTTTGAAGTTTGGCCTGAGGCTCATGATTTAATTAGGGCATCGGTCAGAACCCTGACAGCATAACTGTTACAGGTATTTGTTCTTTTCAGTTAACAATTGGCCAACATTCCATATCTGAGGGCATTTAATCCTCATTAGCTTCTGTTTTTAAGGGAGAGTTCTTCGTTTTGGAATGCCCAACCCATCCTCACTGCCAAGTTTCCTGCCAGAAACCTGGCAATACTTCTTTTATGAATACATAAACAATTTCCAAGAATAAGTCTAGTGTTATTATACCACCTTTCCTTCAAAAATCTCAAGATAAGTTAATACGGTAGTTCTTCTCACCCATAATGAATGTATTTTTACCAGAAGCCTATCAACTGGACTAGATTAGACTGGAAGATAGTGATTGGTGAAAATTTACCTACTGCTTGAATAGAAATGTAATTCTAGTTTCTCTTATTCTAGGGGGTAGACGCATACCTATACAAATAGAAGAGAATATTTTTAACTCAGGGTTGAACTGTGGGGTCTTTGGTACAATCTAAGCTTGGCTTAGTGACTTGCAGACATTTCATCATCAAACTAGGTAACATCATCAGTGCACAACATTTGCAAGAAAATGACCAAGCTCAGAGGGTACCAAGGACCTCTACCAAATACCTGTATTTTTTGCTTCCCTTTCCCCAGCTTTTTAGATAGACATCCATATTGCTGATATTTCCTTGGGGTTCTGTTTGTTAGATTTATTATGTCTTTTTTTGGGGGGAGGGGGTTTCAAGGCAATTTTTATGGGGAATCTCCATTTTATCACCCCAAGCACAAAAGGCAGTGACTGTCCCAATGTAATCTTGATGGCTCAGAATGAATTGAACTCCGGCTTCCCAGTCCTAGACCAACCCCTTAGCCCCATACCTCATTATTTGTTCCTGTAATCAAATATCTTTCATTAGGCCATCTTTGGCTGACAAAGAAGCTTTTCATTTACTCAGACCTCTTCAGATGGAAGAAAGAAGCACCTGGGCTTCTGCGATTCTTCCCGAAATATAATATTGCACACCTCTGCTCTCTTCTGTCACCAGTTTTATCTAACATTAACACTTTGTTTCCCCCATTTTATTGAGGCATTGTGGTGCCATCTGCATTGTTTGTCATCTGTGTTATAGGATGAGCTCGGTTAGTAAAAATGGCTCCAGCTCAAGCAGATATGGGACAGGAAGGATATGGAGCTTTTCTGAGAGATAAAGAAACAGAAGTAAGTGATATGTAGCATGATGGTAACATGGAATGGCTTGCAAGCCAGGAACAACTCTCAGTGATAGTTGTAGCATCAATAGCCTTTTCATAACTCTCATGGCCTCTGTCTCTTAAAATCAATTCCCATCTTACTGTTTCTTTTAAACTCTTTTAATTGAGAGTCCAAGCAAATGCTATTCATCATTTTAGGCTCAATAATAAAGCCCTGATAAAATAACCACGTGTTGGTTATCCTTATAAAATAATACACAGCAAGACCTCAATAACAGAATAACAGAGTTGGGTGGGACCTTGGAGGTCTTCTAGTCCAACCCCCAGCTCAAGCAGGAAACCCTAAACAATTTCAGATAAATGGTTTTCCGATCTCTTCTTAAAAACTTCCAGTGATGGAGCATAGAAAAGAGAAATTCTCAACTGGAGAGAGGAGCACAACCTCCCCACACCCCAAATACAATTCCATTTTAGAAGTAGGCAGTATTCTCGGATACACACACACACACCCATCAAAAACATATGTTTTCAACATTCCAAGTCAAAAGTGGAATATCTTTATTCAGAAGACTATTTTTGAATAGTTTTAAAGGGATATCAATAAAGCACATTACAATCTCAATTCCTAATTTTATTATAGCACAGATGGCTAAATTCCAATTTTAGTCTTCTCAGAACAACTTCCATTGGATAAGCCAATATAGCTGATTCACACCCCACCCGCATCTGATCCATTATTATTTTTACTATGTAAGCAGATCCAAAAGGACCTATATACATCCTCTATTTTTTTATTTGTTAAATTTTTATGCCATTCATCTCAGTGATACCATTCTGGGCAGCTTACAATATAAGAAAAAGTAAGAAAAAAATAATACAAGGCGATTAAATTTAGTTTAGTTAAATAGGAAGGCTAAAAATCAAGATAATATACAGAGGAGAGGTACCCAGCTTCCTTCTACCTCTGCAAACAGTGTAACAACTATGGGACAATATTTCAGAATTTTTCTTTTTCAGAGGACATTAACTTTGTTTGAAATGTCAGTGACTTGATGAGTACTCTGCAGTCGTAATATAGAGAACTCACTCCATCTTCTTTAAAGATGGAACTATAACTGTTAGGGCCAAGCTTGGTGTGACGCTAAGGATACATCATAAAAGTGGTGTTGTGTGGTATAAATTGTAAAGCGTAATAGAGCTGTTGGAGGGAGGTCCATTTCAGATCATAACATACCCAGAAGGAAATTGCACTCTTTTCTTCCTGCATTGTAACTGTAGAATCAGTATAAGTCCTCAAATGTTTTTTTTTAACCTCAGATTGTTATCAGAGAGGCATCTTTTTATATGGCTAATATGGTAACAAAGAAGTAGTGAGAGTGATAATTTGTATCAAGATTAGGATGGGAAAAAGAAGTGTTAAACCTGATAGGATTTCAGTTAAATCCCCCCTCCCATGTTGGCTATTAATTAAAAAACAGATATCATAATGAAGTGTGTCTCTTTGGCTATATGTCTGGCTTTATTGGTCAAGGGTAATACCTGGCATTTAGTGTTTAGTATTTTGAAGTGAGTTGCACTAGACCGAAATTTAAATTTGATTTAATTTAGTCACAAACCTTAGTAAATTGACTTTTAATTAATCCCAGTTAACATGTACTTAATCATTTCTTTCGTCCATCATATTAAGAATGACCAACAATGGCAACTCTTGGAAGATTTCCGAAAGCTTCAGGCTAAGCTTTTGGAAGCCACAATGAGCTGTACAATTTGTATATTACAAAGGCTCCCCATCACAGCACAATCAGGGCATTTTGAAGAACAATTTTTAACAAGTGCTGAAGTCTGCATTCAAACCACGTGAGAGATTCCCACATTATCATGAGAGTATTGCAAAATAAAGTTGTTTTTTGGAGTGATTCATCTGCCTCTGGTGTGGTCCTTTGAATTAGCCCACAGTGAGAACAGAAGAATAGGAAGCAAGTTTGCATGCTTAATGTGGGTTCTTTTCAGAGACTGGATCATTTTGAGAAATTTTCTTTTAGGCTATTTGTTGGAGCCTTTTGCAAAATAAAAAATAAAAAAGGAAAAAATAACCACAGCAAAACGCTTCAGTCATCTCCATAATGTGAACAGCTGAATGCCATTCACAACTACTAGCCTGTATATTAACTCATACACAAAGACAGGTGCAGACATGCTTATTAAAAGCCACATTTAATTGCATCACTCACAGCCTGCTCCTGGGATAAATACTAACTAATGGCCCTGTTGTCCTTTCCTACAAAATGCAGCTAAACACATTGATTTTAAAGTTAGGGGACAGTTTTTATATAATAGGAACACTTAATCATTTTCTTTTTGACACACTGCCTATCTAGTGTTACAGCACCTAAGGAAGTTATGAATCATCAACATAGATACAGCAGCATCTTCAGACTGGTGTCTTGCCACAATTACAAGAACATGAGAATGACTGAATTCTCATAAATTGTTGAATCAGATCAATGATTGTGGGTCTGGTCCGTGACTTTGTATTATTCCTCAAGTGCCCTCTAGAAGTTCACAAGGAAGACAGTCTTAAGAAGCTGCCCACCCCTGACAATTATAGACACACATCTCTTGTACCTCTCTCTTCCATTCCTAGCTTTTAATGGCTAACATCCCATCCCTATTCCATCCTTGACTTTGCTGAAGGCCTTGAAATTCCTTTGTCATAGCAGGTTTTTACAATACCAGATCAGGGCCTTCTCATACAGAAGGTTTCCCAAGCACAACAGTGGCAGATTGCCATATTAGGTATTGAGACAATACAGCTGACTATCCAAGCAAGGTTAAGCCACCATAACACACTCAAGTTGAATATGTGGACCTAACTACTGCACACTTGTTGAAAATCAGATGGCTGTGCTTCAGAACACAAAAAATAAATTCTAGAAAAAGGACTGAAATGGTGACTCGTTGCCGCTCTACTCTGAATTCCTATACCCAGACCTTGTCCCTCTCATCAACGCCATCATTATGGGATACATTGAGGAGGTTTTTTGTGGGGGCGGGTTGCATATGGTATATACTGTATCTATACAATAGATGGATCCCTATCATCTTGTGGGTAAAAGTTCTGTCTTGAATGTAGGTGCACATGAAGAAGGGTGGACCATTTGTGGCCCATGGGCTGTAAGGGTCTCCCAGCATCCCTTTTGAAGAACATTCCTGTAATGGAGAAAAATATCCCAGTTCAACTAGTAAATGTACAAAATGTAAATGCCCAAATGTAAAACTAATACATGCTCAAGTGGAGGCTCTTAGCAGATAACAATACGCTATGTGAATATGGAAACACACAGAGCCCGGCCCATCTGCTGGCATGTCGGCTACTACCAGAAACATGTACCGATAATGACTTATTTTTGGCCAATGATAAAACCAAGAAGGTGGCTTCATTCAGGCAGTTTAAAGATTGATCTAGGCATGGAAGAAGAAGAAGAAGAAGCTCAAGCAGTAGAAAGAAAGCCCCATTTCCAGGCAAGAATAATTCTTCCATGCTTACATGCTGGCAGTTTCAAAATTCAGGTATTTGGCAACTGGCTTTGATTTACAACAGTTCAAGCATTTAATGTCCATGACAAAAAAAAGTGAACAGAACAGAATAGAATATTTTGTCACTTTAAATGTACAGTAATTGGCATACATTAAAATGAATTTTTTTTGTTTTTGTTTTATTTTATTTTGTCAAGCGATTGTTAGATAACAGGTATAAGTATAAACATGGTTATGAATACATGAAATGGATACGAATAAGAAAAAAAAAGAAACAATAGGGCAGGGACGGTAGGCACGTTGGTACACTTATGCACACCCCCTACATTTCATTGTATACAGCTTTTCATTTAAAATTTCATTTCATTTAAAAAAATGTTTTTTTAAAAAAAATTCATTGTATAAAGCTCTCAAAGGGTCACCATCTCCAACATATGCTGCATAACCATGACAGAATAAACAAACAAACAAACAGATAAATACAAAATTATGCATATACCCACATATATTATATGACACAGAGCAACAACAAAGTCTAGTTCGGATGTATACATGTACATGGTGAGAGAAACAAATCTTGCGAGTTTACCAGACAGATGACATAGCGAACAAAGCTATTACAGAATCTGGTAGTCCTGCTAGAAAAACTTCGAAACCTCCTCTCAGAGGAGAGCAACAGAAACGGACCATAGAGAGAGTGTGTGGGGTCTCTAACAATGATTTGAGCTCTGAACACATAGCGCTTATCAGTAATATCCTGAATAACGGGAAGCAAGCTTCCTATAATCTTCTTCCCATAACATTCGATGCAACTCATTTAACAATCACATCTAACGGTTTTCTTGTTTTTCTGAAAGCCCGATTTGATAGCTCCAATGATTCCATCTTCTTGTCAAAATGGCCTTTTAGAAATTCTCGGAGCTGACCAGGGTGTTTTAGATTCATCCCTGCTGCTCTACAAAGGAAGGAGAAGAGGAAGTACTCAGTTGTAAGAGTTGCTCCAGCTGCCACCCGCAAAGCTTATTTTCTGCTTCTGGATTTTGAGGCCAGCCAGGTGCACCCCTCCCACCCATCCGCGTGCCCGGACTTTGAGCAGACGGCAGACCGAGAGAGCCTGTTGCTTTGTTTCAAGGTGAAAGACAGACAAGCGAATGAAATCTTTCTTCCAAGCCTTCACCTGTGGTATTCTATTATCTTACTCAGTCCCTGTAGGGCATTACGCTACCATAGTGAAATAGAAACTCTATGGGAGGGGGGTGATGGGAAGAGGATCATATTTTTCCATCAACAATACATTCTGTTCCAAAACCTTATTTCCGTACAGTCTGGCTCCGCCTGGCCTGCCCTCCTTGCAATACCTGAGTAACAACTGTGCATCTGCTTGGCTCCAGGAGTTACTTCAAAGCATCCTGGGTTGCGACACTGCTAAAAGGAAGGAAGGGTTGGTGCTTTGAATGACACTAATTCTGGGATCCCTGTTTTAAAGATCTGCCGTGTATTTAAACACACATAATTTTTTAATTGCCTTCATTGTGAAATAGTGCTTAAATGAGATGACTGACGGGGGGAGGGAAGGAAAGTAGGCTAAATACCATGAAGTATGACTGACAGAGATATATTTTTAAAAAAATTGGCATGCAGCTTGGCTCTGGAGGCTCACTCTTGTCATAGGTTCAAAAAAGAAGACTAATAAAAGTAAAAGGAGTGTCAAGCCCTGTTGCTCCCAGGCATTCTGAAGACAATTTTCTAGTAAAATTAAAAACCTAAGAAAACAGCAAGTAGTGATACTAATCAATAAAGAACCAACCAAGGTACAGAAATTCCTGTAATACATCTGATGCATGGAGCTGGATTGTGGGAATAATTTTATCACAGCAATTGGTAACGAAAAAGCTTTTAAATTTCCTTCTCCTATTTTTATTTTCTCCCATTTCACTTTATGAAATTGTTAAAAAAAAAAGAGTACAAAAATGTTGCGTTGAGTAAGAGAGAATAAAGTTGAAGCCTGACAATGTTTCAATCATGGTTTGTTGAACATGCTGTAAGCCATCTTGAGAGTATTAAAGTAATCTTTGTGGCTTGGCAAAATGTATGGGACAAGAACACAAAATCAGACTAGGAGTAAGCCATCTTGGCGAGATGGGCGGGAATCGGGTCTAATAAATAAAGCCAGGTATAACAATCCATCTCCTTCTATGATCAGCGCCTTGACGAGGCTTGTGTGGGTAAATGAAATTGTGAGCTAAGTTGTCAGACATATATATGTCCAGAAGGGTCTCCCAAGGCGAATAGGCCATGATGGATACCCCAGACTAACACCGATCACATCTGCCAACCCGCATTGGATCAGCGTGACAAATTATGGTCTATTTCTTCCCCAGGCCAATACAACCTCAAAAACAGCCTTCAGTTCCCGGAGGCCCAAAGGCAGAGGGTGATTGGTTGGAAACATGTGGAAGAGGCCTTCATCCTGCAGTGGTTGAAATGATGATAATGATGATGACAATCCATAGTTAAAAACAAGCAGAGATATATTAACAGTCAGCACTATTTTCGAATTTGGTTTGTTGACTGGATAGATAATACATAATAAAAATATATAGATAATAAAAACAATAGATCTAATATATACAGTGTATTATCTAATATACTTCAACCATGATTGCTTTGCCTAGGATAATAAACAATCAGGCCAAAGTAAACTCAAGCCAATATCCTTGTCTGGGTTATAAGTAATATATTGAAAGTAGTGTGAAGACAAACATCACTGCACTTAGTGCTTCTGAAGTGGTTTGGCAAGGCACCAAGAAGCAGAATATGCACTGACAAATTCCATGAAGCTTGCAGAGAAAGAGGAAGGCAACATGCTTCTCAGACTGGTCTGTCTCAGATCCTGTAACTAATTACACACATCAAACTAAACCAGAAGTTTTGCTTGGCTTTGACTTAGAATGCTGTGTAAACTTAGCCACTACACTTTATAAACCATGGTTTATGGTTTAGTGGGGCTAAATCCAGCAAATTCAATAAATAATAAACTATGATATGGAAAATATGGCTTAATTATTCTGATCTGTGAACATGGCCACTAATTTTAGTACTCCAAGGGAGCAGTCCACAACCTTTCCAGCTTGGGCAATCCGGCACATGCAGGGGGGTGCTGTGATTGGCAGGAGCAACACAGACAGCTCTGCAGGTACACACTTGCTTGAGTGGAAGGTACTTGTGTTAGCATTCAAAGCTCCACTTGCGTGAGCGGGGATTGCTTGTGCAAATGAAGCTAGAATGGAGCTTCGTGCACTCATGTGAGTGGAACTTCGTACGTGAGCACAAGCGCCCTTGGCTCACGCAAGTAGAGCTTCACATGCGAGTGCAAGCGCTGTCCGCTCATGTGAGTGGAGCTTCGTGGGTGAGCACAATGGCTCACCACTCCCACTTGCCCATCACTCACACAGCGCAGTTTCGAACAGGCCATGGCCTGTGGTTGGGGACCCCTGCTCTAGGGGGAAAAAATCACTGTAATGTGTTAATCTGCTATTACTGTTAATCTTCTCACCACTCCTTATCACCCATCCCCTCCCACTTGACTGTTTCCTAGTATGATTTGATTGTTGATTGTACCCTATGACTATCATTAAGTGTTGTATGTTATGATTCTTGATTCTTAATGAATGTACCTTTTCTTTATGTATACTGAGAGTATTTACACCAAGACAAATTCCTTGTGTGTCCAATCACACTTGGCCAATAAAGTATTCTATTCTATTCTATTCTATTCTATTCTATTCTATTCTATTCTATTCTATTCTATTCTATGTACTTCTTGCCTAAGTGAATTCTTCAAATAACCGTGTGTGTGTGTGTGTGTGATCCTTCCTATGCTACCCTATTTCAGGATATAGCCTGATTTTCCAAATTTGGAGATCAAGCCTGATTATACTAAGAACAAGCATGCCTTCTGGCATAAAAATGTGTTACATCAAATTATCTGGAGCAATGGGGAAGGATCGCTTATTCCTGGCTACTTCCTACTACGGGATGCCAACATCTCTTTTTAGCCTTTCAAGAAGAGAACAGACATTTCTGCTTCATGGCATTGGGAAGCAGTCAAATTAGGAAAAGAAAGATTTGAAGAATTGCCAGATTGTGGCTGCAGAAATCTGCACAATCACTAGATGGCATAAAACAGCACTCATCTGGATTTCTGCAGCCCTAATTTAAAAATCTCACATAGATAAATACATATATACACACACAATCATGAGCAAAAGCCTTTTGCCATTAGAAACACTTTTACAAAGTATATGGTGGTTAAATATGACTTTCAAATTTAAGAAGCACTTCTTAAGTCCAGCAAAATTAGAAAGCAAGAAATCAGAATGGTGTCAGTTGGCTTATAAATATGGTTCGCCATATATAAAAAAGAAGCTACCCTGATGTCTTTGTTTCACTTCAAGGTTAAGTTAATCAGCAGGACTTCATATAGTTAATAATGCAGTCCTTTGCATGCATGTTGAGAGGTAAGATTCAGCCAGCTCACAGAAGCTTAATCCCAGATAATTATGGACAGAATTAAAACCACTCCAAATAGGGTATTTACATTCAAATCCAGTCAAATTCAATGAAGCTTACTGTATGTTTGACTAGAGATGCATAAGGTTGAACTATTTAAAAATGATGATATGAGAAAATAGGCAAAGACTAAACACCCTGCATTCAGATTTGCCACTTTAGCTGTGGAATGCAAAGTTGTAGAGCTTCCCTCAAATATGAGGTGCTTATTTCAGTTTGCTGTTGGCCATACACAGGTGGAAAATTATTCATTTATTTATTTGTATCCCACCTTTATCATTTTTTACAAATAACCCAAGATGGCGAACATATCCAACACATCTTCCTCCTCCTATTTTACCTATAACAACAACCCTGTGAGGTCTGTTGGGCTGAGAGAGAGTAACTGGCCCAAGGTTTAGATGAGGCACGCCCAACCTGTGGCCCACAGGTAACATGCAGCCCTGGACAGCTAGTAATGCAGCTCCACAAAATGTGGCCCAAGACAATTCCTCTTCACTCAGTGTGGCCCAAGCAAGCCAAAAGGATGGATACGCCTGGTTTAGATAAAAGGATTTTATGAAAAAAATAAAATTGTGAAAGTATGCAGACTGTTCTGCCCTCACCAGTGATTATATATGGTAATTACTCTCCTGTTCAGACTTGAGCTACATTTGAAATCGGTAAGACTTACACTTTACATGATCATTCTTATTTTTAGACTGCATGAAATCCCTTTCCATTCCCACTTAGTAAGGTCCCTAAGATCTGTGGGAGAGATTCGGTTTTAAGTCCCCTTTTCTAGAAATATTCACTGGATGGGGATATGGGTTAGAGGCTCGCTTGCTGTGGCACTGCCTTTCTGAAATCCCAAGCCTGCCTAAACTTGTCTCAGCTTCTTGAGGAAACTCTGGGTAAGTTCCAGACTCTTTTGTTCCTACTCTGTCTTCCTGAATTTTTGTTTTGTTCAATGTTTTACTGTAGCTGTTTAATTAATTTTAACATGCACCATCTTGCAAAATTGGTGGTGGTGGGAGGGGTTGTTTTGTGGAAAACACAAGTGACTGAGGCAGATTGAATGAAATGGGGCAGAGCAGGCACAAAGCAAAGAGGTAGGTTGTAGGCAGAGTGACTGGATGGCCTCCCCTCTCTTAAACACAAGGCAAACATGGCCTACAACATGAGGAGGGGGTTCTGCCACATCCACATGACATTGCTCATATCTCTTACCCAACCCATGAGTGAGACAGGCTTCAGACATCTTTGTTAAAGTAGTATTTGCACCTTTATTCAGACACCATCCAAACTGGAAGTGTAAGCTCTGTTATGCTTCTCCACCTACAGGTGAAACTCGAAAAATTAGAATATCGTGCAAAAGTTCATTTATTTCAGTAATGCAACTTAAAAGGTGAAACTAATATATGAGATGGACTCATTACATGCAAAGCAAGATAGTTCAAGCCGTGATTTGACATAATTGAGATGATTATGGCTTACAGCTCATGAAAACCCCAAATCCACAATCTCAGAAAATTAGAATATTACATGCAATCAATAAAACAAGGATTGTACATAGAACAATATCGGAGCTCTGAAAAGTATAAGCATGCATATGTACTCAGTACTTGGTTTGGGCCCCTTTTGCAGCAATTACTGCCTCAATGCAGCGTGGCATGGAAGCTATCAGCCTGTGGCACTGCTGAGGTGTTATGGAAGACCAGGATGCTTCAACAGTGGCCTTCAGCTCTTCTGCATTATTCAGTCTCATGTCTCTCATCTTTCTCTTGGCAATGCCCCATAGATTCTCTATGGGGTTCAGGTCAGGCGAGTTTGCTGGCCAATCAAGCACAGTAATCCCATGGTCATTGAACCAGGTTTTGGTGCTTTTGGCAGTGTGGGCAGGTGCCAAGTCCTGCTGGAAAATGAAGTCAGCATCCCCATAAAGCTCATCTGCGGAAGGAAGCATGAAGTGCTCCAAAATCTCCTGGTAGACGGCTGCGTTGACCCTGGACTTAATGAAGCACAGTGGACCAACACCAGCAGATGACATGGCTCCCCAAATCAGCACAGACTCTGGAAACGTCACACTGGACTTCAAGAACCTTGCAGTGTGTGCCTCTCCGTTCTTCCTCCAGACTCTGGGTCCTTGGTTTCCAAATGAGATGCAAAAGTTGCTCTCATCAGAAAAGAAGACTTTGGACCACTGAGCAACAGACAAGACTCTTTTTCTTTAGCCCAGGTAAGATGCTTCTGACGTTGTTTGTTGTTCAGGAGCAGCTTGACAAGAGGAATACGACATTTGAAGCTCATGTCCAAGATCCGTCTGTGTGTGGTGGCTCTTGATGCACTGACTCCAGCGTCAGTCCACTCCTTGTGAAAGTCTCCAACACTTTTGAATGGCCTTTTCCTGACAATCCTGTCCAGGCTGTGGTCATCCCTGCTGCTTGTGCACCTTTTTCTTCCACACTTTTCCCTTCCACATAACTTTCTATTAATGTGGGAACACCCAACTTCTTTTACAATTACCTTTTGAGGCTTTCCCTCCTTACGGAGGGTGTCAATGATGGTTTTCTGCACAACTGTCAGTTCAGCAGTCTTTCCCATGATTGTGCTACCTACTGAACCAGACTGAGAGGCCATTTAAAGGCTCAGGAACCCTTTGCAGGTTTTATGGCTTAATTAGCTGATTAGAGTGGGACACTTTGAGCCTAGAATATTGAACTTTTTCACAATATTCTAATTTTCTGAGATTGTGGATTTGGGGTTTTCATGAGCTGTAAGCCATAATCATCTCAATTATACCAAATCACGGCTTGAGCTATCTTGCTTTGCATGTAATGAATCTATCTCATATATTAGTTTCACCCTTTAAGTTGCATTACTGAAATAAATGAACTTTTGCACAATATTCTAATTTTTCGAGTTTCACCTGTATTACATAGAGTAGAGCAGAGGTCTCCAAACTTGGCAACTTTAAGATTTGTGGACTTCAACTCCAGCATACCTGGCTGGAGAATTCTGGGAGTTGAAGTCCACAAGCCTTAAAGTTGCCAAGTTTTGGGGCCCCTGGAGTAGAGTCACAATAAAGTCAAGTAAATGGAATTAAAGCAGTATGTAATGGCTGTTTGAAGCTGAGGTGGGCATACCTTCTCTTTTCCGGTTCCTTGCAAATCTTGTGTGTTGCCATTTTGCTGTGATGAGATACACCAGCAATATGTTCAGCATCCTACCCACATTGTGCAACAGTACTAACATGCTCAGCCAGCAATACACTGTAAGTTTAATGGCTCTAGGACCTGTACCGATGTAGTGCAAAAATGTGTAACACTCTGAAATAGTGTAATAGAGAAATGAAAGCAGCATGTGCATATGTGAGCTGTGCTGGCTGCCAGTTTGCTTCCGGGTCTGATTCAAGGTATTGATGATTGTCTATGGAAACCTTTATGGCATGGGTCCAGGTTATCTGAGGAACCGGCTCACCCCAATGGGATCAGCCCACCCAACTCAATGCTGCCAACCCTGTCAAGCAAGGAATTTTGGCTGGCGGCATCCAGGTGAAGAACCTTTTCTGTTGCAATGCCTGCCTTCTGGAACATCTTGATCTTGATGTGTAAACTGGGCCCTGCCAGTTGGCCTGGGGTCTGTCACACTGGAGGTATTTATATTATTATTTAAAAGATCTCACCTCCACTCTAGTGCATACCCCTGCTATCTTAGCTATTTTTTTTAAATGTATTTATTGTTTCATTCTTTTACTGTTTAAATTTTTATGACTAAGTTTTATCTGATTGTAAGCAGGCCAGAGTCATGCGACAGCAAGATGAGCAGTGAATAAACTTAATAAATAAATATACCCTCTCCCAATGCCCTCCAAATATAGCACTGAAGAATCTTGAAATTGGCCATTTATATAAAGAACAGTATGGAAAAAGAGATAAATTGGGGGGGAGGGGGGAACTACTGCCTGTGACTCAGTTCTCTTCTGGAGTCCAATGCATTGTTACTGAGTTTTTTTATTATTCAATTCAGGTTATAACAGAATAAGATATAGAAAGAGAGGAGTGCAGGAAACAGCCTAGAGATGTTTGACAGGGTCCTGTAACTCACCCCATTCCTGCTGGAGCCTCATGACGGGCAGGTGTTTGTTTGTTTTTTTTCAGCAGATGATTATATGCTGAAAGGCGAGGGTGACAAAGTCAAAGAATTAACCAATTCCTTTATTTATCACAAGCTGCACATGCAAAATCAGGCCAGTGTTATTTGTCAGAGAGTCAGAAAAGACACAATAGAGGTGGGGACAGAAGTTTCATGCCTATAGAGTTTTCCAGTGACTTAAGGATGGGTGGGCAGCTCTAACTGGGAAATAAGGAAAGGTCGTGAGCATCTTCTAGAGCAGCGGCTCCCAACCTTTTGGGCACCAGGGACCAGTTCCTTGGAGAAAGGTTTTACTGCAGACCGGAGAGGGTGTGGTTTTGTGTGCTGCCTGCGCCCCACGGATGAGGCTTTGCTTGTTTGCGTGGCCCAGTTGCTGGCATGCCTAGTCCACAGACCAGGGGTTGAGGACTCCTGTTCTAGGGTTTTCCCACCATTACAGCAGTAAAACCAAGGTTTATATCATTTGATTGGTGGCTGGGTGGTGCTGGACCACAGATGTCTAACTTTAGCAACTTTAAGACTTGTGGACTTCAACTCCCAGATGGAATGGGGAATTCTGGGAATTGAAGACTTAAAGTTGCCAAGGTTGGACAACCCTGTGCTAGATGATGCTATAAGTCATGGGTGTCAAACCCGCGGCATCAGGTTGCCATCACATAATATTTCTTAATGTTTTTCCCATTTGCGGAGCTGGGGTGGATGTGGCCTGCGTGTGATGCATCCGGCCTGCAGGCTACCAGTTTGACACCCCTGCTATAAGTCTTTAGTGGGAAAGGCTATACTAGTAATCCAGATGATATACAGTTTGAAATCAGCAATATAACTGGTTGATTATACCCATAAGGTAATGAGATTTATTATGGCCAGAGAGTAGGCTCCATCCTGATAGAAATGGAAGCAGTTGGTAACCAGAATAATACAAAGCAGTGGTCCCCAACCTTTCTGGCTCCTTGAACTGGCAACAGCAGCAGGAGGGGATGGCTTCACATGCCTATGCATGGCGCAGTTCCAATGGGCCACAGCCCAATAGTGGTCTGCAGCAGAGGTAGGTATTAAATCTTAAATCTGTGCAAACGTTGGAAGAACAAGGTGTAAAAATGAATTGGTTTTCATATTTGCAAATACAATCTAGATTTGATAAAGATTCTAAAACAGAAGGTATTTATGATAAGTTGACTGATGTAGACAAATTTTTGATGGGTACTGATGAAAAGGTAATTAAAAAACTTTATGGACATTTATTAGAATTTAAACTGGAGGAGGAACAAGTTAAAGAAACGATGATTGCTTGGGGGAAATTTTGGATATGGGATTGACTTAGAAAAATGGCAAAAATTGTGGTCTCAAAACTATAAAATAACAATGTCAACTGCATATAAAGAAAATTTGTATAAGATGCTTTACAGGTGGCATCTACCTCCAACGAGACTTGCAAGAATGTTTAAGAATAAATTGGATAAATGTTGGAAATGTCATCAGATATTTCATATTTCCACATGTTGTGGACATGCTCGAATGCAAAAAAATATTGGACTAAAATCCACACATGGTTGGAAAAAATGATAAAACAACATATAGACTTTAAACCAGAGATCTTTTTATTGGGAATCATACCGGAAATATACAACAAAGAGATGAAATATTTGATTGTAAATGTTTTAACAGCAGCTAGAATTGTATTTGCTAAGATTTGGAAATATGATAAAATACCTATGCAGGAGGAAGTTATTAAGAAAACTATGGACTGTGCTGAAATGAGTAAATTGACATTTGAAATCAGAGAACAAGAAAATAAACAATTTTATATGATATGGGATTTGTTTTATCAATGGTTGGATAAAAAGATATGGTAATGTAACAGAATAGATAATTTTGTTATAAAAGTTTAATAGATTGATATAAAATATAATGTAGACATATATAACCATTGGATGAAAGCACAATATAAATTTTAAAATAAAATTTGGGATATCTCATATAAAATGATGGAATAAATAGTTTAGTCATGGATGATTAATAATTGATAAATACCGTGTTTCTCCAACAATACGGCCTCCACCAATAGGAAGACCCAGCATGTTTTCTAGGCATAAAATCAAATTAAGCCCCTCCCCCCAAATTTAGGCCTAGTTTAAAACATGCAAAATAGGGGGAAGGGTGGGGGGACTTGCCATTTGGAGTGCCGTTGGAGCTGCCACCGCCGTTTGGAGTGCCGTTGGAGCTGCTGCCGCCTTTTGGAGCTGCCTCTGCCGTTTGGAGCCGCCACTGCCGTTTGAAGCTGCCGCTTCCGCGTTTGGAGCACTGCCGCTGTTTGGAGCACCACCGCCACTCCAAACACGGCGGCAGCTCCAAACACGGAAGCGGCAGCTCCAAATGTGACGGCGGCACTCCAAACGGCGGCGGCGGCTCCAAACGGCAGAGGCAGCTCCAAACACGGAAGCGGAGCTGCCGCCACCGTTTGGAGCTGCCACCGCCGTTTGGAGTGCCGCCGTCACGTTTGGAGCTGCCGCTTCCGTGTTTGGAGCTGCCGCTTCCGTGTTTGGAGTGGCGGTGGTGCTCCAAACGTGGAAGCGGCAGCTTCAAACGGCGGAGGCGGCTCCAAACGGCGGTGGCAGCTCCAACGGCCTCGGCTAGAGAAAAGAGCCAGCCTCTCGGAGCACGCCGGCGTCTTTCCCTCTCTCTCTATGTATGAAAGAGCTCGCCTTGCTCGGAGCGTTTGGCGAAGCACACGAGTTTCGCAGTCGGAGAGGGAGGCGGCGGCGAAAAGGACGCGGCGGCAACGGCAGGATGCTGCAAGTCAGGACCTTGCATTGAAGCAGCCCGGGGGGCACGTAGCCACCTCCCTCCAGCCCACCTTGAGGATTTGCCTTTTGTTGTTGGTATACTTGGCTTCAGGCGCTCCTGTCGGCGCCTTCCCTTTGCCTTCGAAGGTAAAGTGAATTATTTTAAAAACCTCCGCTCATCCCGCCAGGGCTGCGGCAGAGCCGTACAGGCTGGGCAGAACCAGGAAACATCCGCGGCTCGCTTTCCCGGCTCTGCTCAGCTCTCACGGCTCCGGCGCGGCCCTGATGGGATGAGCGGAGGTTTTTAAAATAATTCACTTTACCTTCGAAGGCAAAGGGAAGGCGGCCACAGGAGTGCCTGAAGCCAAATGTCTCCTCAGGGCTCCGGTTGCAGGGAGGAGCCCTGACTGGCTGCACGTGGCTGCGCCAAACGCCGCGGCGTTGCTGTAACGCTACGGCAGCAAGGGAGAAGGGAAAGCAACGGTGATGGAAGGTCTCCCGAACATCCAAGCTGTCGCTGCCCGCCCACCCGAGGATGCAAGGGGGGGGGAAATTAAGTCACCCCCGAAAAGACGGCCTAGCCGGTTTTTCGGGGGTCAAAAAAAAATAAGGCCCGGCCTTATTATGTGAGAAACACGGTATGTAAGCATATGTTAGTTTGACAATGTGAAGTTTATATAATATGTGAGTAACGACTATGAAAGGATTGCACAAAAGATTCGTAACCAACTGACACAATGTACGTATATAAAATGGAATATGGTTTTATGTTTTTATGTATTGTTTGTATATGTTTGTCTTAAAAAATAAAAACTTTATTAAAAAAAAGAATGGAAGCAGTTGGCAACCAGAATAATCTAAAACAGTGATCTCCAACCTTTCTGGCTCCTTGAACCAGCAACAGCGGCGGGAGGGGATGGCTTCACATGCCTGTGCATGGCCCAGTTCCAATGGACCACAGCCCAATAGTGGTCTGCAGCAGAGGTAGGTATTCAGCAGGTTTTGATCAGTTCTGAAGAACTGGTAGCAGAAATTTTGAGTAGTTCAGAGAACCAGCAAATATCATTTTGACTGGCCCCGCCCCCATCTATTCTCTGCCTCCCGAGTCCCAGCTGATTGGCTGGGTCTTCTTGCCCTGCACAGGAGAACGGAGCTGGAAAGCAGGCTAGTGGGGTGGGGAGGGAATGGGGATTTTGCAGTATCCTTCCCCTGCCACGCCCACCAAGCCGCGCCCACAGCATCGGTAGTAAAAAAAATTGAATCCCATCACTGGTCCCCAAGAGACTGGGGACTCCTAATCTAAAGCTTGCTGTAACTTAGCCAAAGAAGCCACTATCCCAGTATTCCCTGGTTCGCAGGATTGCAGTCTGCACATGGCTGAAGTGATTGTTTGCTACAATGTATAACTGAACTTGAAGCACATGGCAGATTATAATCTAAAATCCATCTTTATGTGGCTTCACGTACAACAAAGATCCTGGTGTGTCTTTATACTAAAACCATGTACAGTACGTTTTAAAGTTCTCCAGAAAAGGACTAGGGCAGGGGTCTTCAAACTTGGCAGCTTTAAGACTTGTGGACTTCAACTCCCAGAATTCCTCCTCCAATCATGTTAGCTCAGGAATTCTGGGAGTTGAAGTCTACAAGTTTTAAACTCACCAAGTTTGAAGACCCTTGGACTAGGGCATTTAAAGACCAAAGGAAGCATCAGATGGACAAAAATAGGCAGAAGAGTTCTTACCACAATGGGCAAACGAAAGTCTGGGTCAGAAGATCAAATTTTAGCGTTTCTCCAAGAAGGCCAAAACATTTGTAACACTCATTGCTAAAGTGCTGCTAAGCATCCAATATTATATCCTTGGATCAGAAGCTTCACTTTCCACCGCTCTTCTTTGAAAGGCCTGGCCCACCAGGTAGGTGAGAAGTCACCTATGACTACCATCAAGCAAGCTTCTGCCCCGACCTTCAAGGGAAGCTCACATTACCCATTCTCTAGTGACATTAATAATGCAGGCTGGGTCATGTTGTGCTCAAGAGTTTACTGCTAATTTGCTGTTCCATCCTTTTGTATGCTGGCTGAACGGGACTTTAATGGATGTAATGATGAGAGGGGGGAAACCTGAGAGCTGGATCCCAACCCATCCATGCTGCCAGCTGCCTGGCTCAGGTGCTGGGCATGCCACCCACTCTGCCTTGCCATAAAATGAACCTTGGGTTTCCACCGGATCAGGGAAATTTGAGGATGTCCCCCCCTCTCTAAAATATACACCTTTTGGTATCACTTATCCCAAGGACACCTTCTGCTCCACCCAAATGAGTCTTCTGTTTACTGAAGGAGGGCCAAGTGGGAACCAGAATCCACATTGGGAGGGTCTCTGGGGGGAAATTCTCCTTTGGGCATATCTGTTTGCAACTCTCAGGAGATGAAAAAAGTTGATTATAAAACCTGCCTGGCTCAGTTGCAGTTGGTTCTTTCCAGGGTTTAGTTTGAGACCAACCTGTTTTTAATGCTAGGATTATGCCTTAGAAGTTAGCATATAGTGTTGCATGGTGCAGTGTGCAAACTCTTAATGACAGGAAGTGGTCAGTTCAGATTTTAACTGAGTTATTAATGCGCTGCTAAATAGCCTTAGGCAACTCTCCTCATAGTTTCAAAGCCTTTCCCCCCCTCCCCCCTTGCTCTACTTGCAAAAAGACCAGATCAGATATGGCCTCCTTATCTTTCTGGCTAGCTAACAGGAAGGAACTCAATTTAGCTAAACTGCTTAGATTTCCCTAACCTTCCTTTCTATTTTCCCGTAACTTGAAAGGTACCTCTATTACTCTCACCTCTTAAAAATGAATAGCTTACAGATTTAATACGAGGATTACAGAGGTGTGTGTGTGAGTAGACATAATTTGGATACTTGAAAATTGCTGTGGCCGCCGAATCCATTCAGTTGTGTCCAACTCTTGGTGATTCCATGGGCCATGTCTCTCCACATCTTCCAATCTTGCACTACTTCTTTGAGTTTTTCTATGCTCTGGCTGGTGTCAGCTTTGATGGTGTCCAGCCACCATGTTCTTTGATGGCCTGGTTTCCTTTTACCATTAAATCTTCCAAGCGTAATTATTTTCTCCAGTGAATTCCCCTGCACGACTTGGACAAAATAAGTGAGACACAGTCGCATGATTTTGCTTTCCAGTGTCATGTCTGATGTTATGAGCTCCAATACTTGTTTGGGAGTCACCTTTGTTGTCCAAGGATGAAAAACACTACTTAGTGTTAAATTATGAGACTGCTTTTATCCACATACAGTGTACATTTCTTTCTTAATTCCAACCCTTTCTTCCTCCCATCAAAGACAAAGGGTGTAAGGCAGGGATTACAGCAGCCTCTTCTAACTTAGTCCCCTTAGGGTATGCTGAGCTACAGCTGTCATCATCACTGATCCTCCACTGCAGTGATGGGTTTCAAATTTTTTAACTACCGGAACTGTGGGTGTGGTTTGGTGGGCATGGCTTGGTGGGCATGGCAGGGGAAGGATACCGCAAAATCTCCATTCCCTCCCCACCCCACTAACCTGCTTTGCAGCTCCGTTCTCCTGTGCAGGGCAACAAAAAAAGACCCAACCAATCAGCTGGGACTCGGGAGGCAGCAAATAGATGGGGGCGGGGCCAGTCAGAGGTCGTATTTGCCGGTTCTCCGAACTACACAAAATTTCCGCTACCGGTTCTCCAGAACTGGTCAGAACCTGCTGAATACCACCTCTGCTCCACTGGCTAACAGAGCTCCTTCTTTTGCTTGGAAAATTTGAAAGAAGCTTGCCAGCTACAGTGATGGAAATGGTATTCGGAAAGTTGCACTGGCCACACTTAATAAACTTTGGCTCCAAAAAGAGAAGTCAGACTGAATCTGATTGCTACTTGGTTCAAGTCCATTTGGGAAACTCTAAGGTAGTAGGCTAGACTAGAAAGTTAAGAAAATATCTCAGAAGAAAGCGATCAAAACTCAATTCTCTATTATGGCTTAAAAAAAAACACATGGGTGTATCCATGAAGTCATATGCATTCAAGTGTGATTCAAAAGAGGATTTCCCTTGCCTTTATATTACTAGAAATACTGTATAAAAGATTCATCTGCCACATGGAGGAAAATGAAATGGCAGGAAATCAATTAAGTTTGCCTGAAGATTAAAATCTAGAAACGAGGAACAGGAATCTAAGTTTGAAGAAAATATTCTTGTACAGCAGCTATACAGTTGTCCACATACATTACCAAGGGAAGCCATTTTAACCGTTATGGTTTCCTCTTAAGAATCTGCAGGGTCTAATTTCAAACGTATCAACTGGCAAGAGTGGCCAAAATGCAGCTCAGACTTTAAACCAATCCTACTGACTCCTGATCAGTTGATTAGGCCAATTCAGAAAGTTAGTCTTAAGACCTAGACTGAATCTTTCAGACCTAAATTCTTTAGTAGATGTCTTTCCAAACATAAAATTAAAAAAATGCATCATGGACTTTTGGGGCAGTCAATTTAGTAGATATTCAGTCATGTTTTATTTTAATCATAGTCTCTTGAACAGGTCATCATACTTGAATGCACTTATACACTGTTCAAAAAAATAAAGGGAACACAAAAATAAGACATCCTAGATCTGAATGAATGAAATATTCTTATTAAATACTTTGTTCATTACATAGTTGAATGTGCTGACAACAAAATCACACAAAAATTATCAATGGAAATCAAATTTAGCAACCCATGGAGGTCTGGATTTGGAGTTACACTCAAAATTAAAGTGGAAAAAAACACTACAGGCTGATCCAACTTTGATGTAATGTCCTTAAAACAAGTCAAAATGAGGCTCAGTAGTGTGTGTGGCCTCCATGTGCCTGTATGACCTCCCTACAACGCCTGGGCATGCTCCTGATGAGATGGCGGATGGTCTCCTGAGGGATCTCCTCCCACACCTGGACTAAAGCATCCCCCAATTCCTGGACAGTCTGTGGTGCAACGTGGTGTTGGTGGATGGAGCAAGACATGATGTTCCAGATGTGCTCAATTGGATTCAGTTCTGGGGAACGGGCGGGCCAGTCCATAGCATCAATGCCTTCGTCTTGCAGGAATTGCTGACACACTCCAGCCACACTCCAGAGGTCTAGCATTGTCGTGCATTAGGAGGAACCCAGAGCCAACTGCACCAGCATATGGTCTCACAAGGGGTCTGAGGATCTCATCTCGGTACCTAATGGCAGTCAGGCTACCTCTGGCGAGCACATGGAGGGCTGTGCTGCCCCTGAGGATCTCATCTCAGTACCTAATGGCAGTCAGGCTACCTCCATGGCGAGCACATGGAGGGCTGTGCGGTCCCTTAAAGAAATGCCACCCCACACCATTACTGACCCACTGCCAAACTGGTCATGCTGGAGGATGTTGCAGGCAGCAGAATGTTCTCCACGGTGTCTCCAGACCCTGTCATGTCTGTCACATGTGCTCAGTGTGAACTTGCTTTCATCTGTGAAGAGAACAGAGTGCCAGTGGCGAATTTGCCAATCTTGGTGTTCTCTGGCAAATGCCAAACGTCCTGCACAGTGTTGGGCTGTAAGCACAACCCCCACCTGTGGATGTCAGGCCCTCATACCACCCTCATGGAGTCTGTTTCTGACCATTTGAGCAGCCACATGCACATTTGTGGCCTGCTGGAGGCCATTTTGCAGGGCTCTGGCAGTGTTCCTCCTGTCCCTCCTTGCACAAAGGCAGAGGCAGCGGTCCTGGGTTGTTGCCCTCCTACAGCCTCCTCCACATCTCCTGATGTACTGGCCTGTCTCCTGGTAATGCCTCCATGCTCTGGACACTACGCTGACAGACACAGCAAACCTTGCCACAGCTCGCATTGATGTTCCATCCTGGATGAGCTGCACTACCCGAGCCACTTGTGTGGGTTGTAGACTCCGTCTCATGCTACCACTAGAGTGAAAGCACCGCCAGCATTCAAAAGTGACCAAACCATCAGCCAGAAAGCATAGGAACTGAGAAGTGGTCTCTGGTTGCCACCTGCAAAACCACTCCTTTATTGGGGATGTCTTGCTAACTGCCTATGCTTTCCACCTGTTGTCTATTCCATTTGCACAACAGCATGTGAAATTGATTGTCAATCAGTGTTGCTACCTAAGTGGACAGTTTGATTTCACAGAAGTGTGATTGACTTGGAGTTACATTGTGTTTTTTAAGTGTTCCCTTTATTTTTTTGAGCAGTGTACAAGTAAGCCATAAACCATGGTTTAAAACCTCAGTGGTTCACAAATCACATTTGTAATTAATTAAATAATTGATTAAATTTGTAAAACACCTGCCTCCCAACATTAAGGCCAAAACAAACATGCCACATTATTTCCTGTGAGATTGTGAATCCAAACCCAACCTGTAAAAGGTGCTTGTCAGATTCTTTAATCTGAAGCAAGCCAGTTCTGGAGATGATATCGATGGAAGATGTCTCCAACTCTAAGTCAGGGACAGAGTACTTGTATTGTATCCCTCCAGATGTTGCTGAATTACAATTCCCACTATCCATGTTCCTTGGCTCAGAATGTTGGTTTAGTTCAACAGCTTTAAGAGAACCATCCTTAAGTTCACAGCTGGAGAAAGCCTATTGTATTCTCATTGTAGGCTTCAATAGCTATTACAACAGGCATAACTCTATTCATGTACCGTAGTAGTTGTAGATTTACGGTCATAACTTTTTAAAATTTATTTTTTTATAATAGCAGCTTATTACCTGTCAGTTTTGGTTGTAAACATGGTTCGTTCTTAAGAGCTATGTCTTGCAATATTTGCCTTAGATGTATTATTATATTTAGAGAGGAAGTGACTGCATGATGATAAGGGAAGAACAATCTTTAAAAATTGAATGTCAAGCTATAATTTCTCAGATGGAATGCAAAGGAATATTTACAGTAAGTAGGAAGGCCTCGGCAAACCCTCAATTTTCTCAGAAAGTAGATTGTAGTCTACAAAGGCTTATGCCATAATTGCCTTTAAATTTGCCTGCAACAAACTGATCAAACTGTAACTGTCTTGAAATGAATAATTTGATCTGCTGTGACAGAAACTCCTTGATCAAGTACCTATGGAGCAACATTTAAACTTTCATACAATGAAAAGCCTTAAAACCGTCAAGTTAGTTCCTTGGTTATCTTCTCGGAACCAAGGAACAAATTGAGTACAAACCAGAGTCCTTCCTTCTAGGAATTTTTGATAAACAAATATCCAAAAAATCGAAGTATATTACAATTCATATCTTAACCGCGGCCAGAATGGCATTCGCCCAGTGCTGGAAATTACCTTCCATCCCCACTGAACATATGGTTATCCAGAAAATTTTACAATGCGCCGAAATGGACAAACTAACCCAAGCATTAAAAAATAAAGAATCCTCAACCTATTATAACAATTGGAATCCTTGGTATAATTGGCTAAACCAAAGATAGATCACTTCTAGGAAAATTAAGGCCGAGGGCTTCCGAAGCAGAGATAAAGAAAAGTACCGCTGACGATATTTTTGAAGAAGAAAGGATTTTACAGACAGTCACAAAAAATATGGTTTTATTTTAATTGTTTTCCCTATTCTAACCTCCCCTTCCCTTACTCTTCCCTCTTTCCTCTCTCAACCCTTCCTCTCTTTCCCTCTTGGCCTATGTTAAGGCCTGTTTGTCTTTTTGTTGTACATAATTTGTAGTTGTGTTGTTGTTTTTTAAGGTAAAATTAATAAAGTTTTTTATTAAAAAAAAACCCGTCAAGTTAGGACTGACCACAGTAAACCATCTTTCTTTCTTTCTTTCTTTCTTTATTTATTTGATTTGCCAATTGTTTACAAGATAATAAGTATAAGTGTATACATAGTTGTGAATACATGAAATGGGTACATATAAGAAAAATAAAAGAATAAGAGAAACAATAGGACAGGGACGGTAGGCACGTTGGTGCGCTTATGCACGCCCCCTACAGACCTCTTAGGAAAGGGGTGAGGTCAATAGTAGACAGTCTAAGGTTAAAGTTTTTGGGGTTTGGGGAAGAGACTACAGAGTCGGGTAGAGTATTCCAGACATTGACCACTCTATTGCTGAAGTCGTATTTCCTGCAATCAAGTTTGGTGCGGTTTACTTTGAGTTTGTATCTATTGTGTGCTCTTGTGTTGTTATGGTTGAAGCTGAAGTATTCATTGACAGGTAGGACATTGCAATGTATGATTTTATATACCATGCTTAAGTCAGACCGAAGACGGCGTAATTCAAGGTTTTCTAGTTCTAGAATTTCAAGTCTGGTGGCATAAGGTATTCTACAACGAGTAGAAGAGTGGAGAACTCTTCTTGTGAAATATTTCTGGACTTTCTCAATTGTGTTAATATCAGATACGTAATGAGGGTTCCAGACTGATGAACTGTATTCGAGTATTGGTCTAGCAAATGTTTTGTATGCTCTGGTTAGTAGTGTGATATTACCAGAGAAAAAGCTACGTAGGATTAGGTTAACAACTCTTAATGCCTTTTTGGCTATGTAGTTGCAGTGGGCTCTAGCACTTAGATCATTAGAGGTGAGTATTCCAAGGTCCTTTACAGAGCTTGGGTCATCAACAAGATCTTGGCTATTCAGCTTGTATTTTATTTTCTGATTTTTTTGCCAATATGTAGGACAGAGCATTTATTTGTTGAGATTTGAAGTTGCCATTTGTTTGACCATTCAGATACATAGTCAAGATCTTTTTGTAGGGTAGCAGTATTGTCTGTGGTATTGAACAGCTTTACATCATCAGCGAAGAGAACGCAATTGCTCTTAATATGATCACAGAGGTCGTTTATGTAGAGTATGAAGAGAGTTGGTCCTAGAACACTGCCCTGGGGGACACCACTATTGACAGGTACTGGATTTGATAGGACGCTCCCGATTTTGACCATTTGTTGTCTGTTTGACAGGAATGCTTCTATCCAGTTATTCAGTTGTCCAGAGATACCATAGGATTTTATTTTTAGGAGTAGTTTGTCGTGTACCACTGAATCAAAGGCTTTACAGAAGTCTATGTAGATTGCGTCTATTGCTTTGCCTTGGTCGATTTGTGTTGTCCATATGTTTTTGCAGTGTAAGAGTTGCAGATTACAGGATAGTTTTTTTCTGAAACCAAATTGTTTATTGGAGAGTAGGTTGTTTGTCTCTAAGTGGAGGATGATGGATTGGTTAATAATTGATTCCATGACTTTACAGGTGACGCAGCATAAGGAGATTGGCCTGTAATTTTCAACTAGGCTTGGGTCTCCCTTTTTGAAGATGGGGATGACTGTGGCTTGTGACCATAGGTTAGGCAAGGAGCTGGTCCTGAAAGATTTTTCAAAGATTATGCTTAGAGGTTTGGCTATGGCAGTGGATAGCTTTCTTAAGAAGTAGGCACATATTCCATCCGGTCCAATAGATAGAGATGGTTTTAGATTGCGTAGTGATTTTTTAACATTGTCTTCTGTGAAATCGATATGTATTAGATCATTGTTGTTATCTGTGGTACGGCTAGGAAATACTGGGCATGATCCATTGCTGTTTACAAATACTGAGCCGAAGAATGTGTTAAAGATGTTGGCTTTAATGGTGTCGTCGTTGCAGTCTTTACCATCAGGTCCTATCAAGGGAGGGATGGACCTTGAGTCTTTTAGTTTGTTGTTTACAAAATTGTAAAAAGCACGGGTGGAATTGGTGCTTAGAAGATTTTCCTCTTGTTTAATGTGATAATTGGTGCATTCGGTCTTTATCTGGTGGCATAAATTTTTGTATCGGTTTTTGAAATTGGCAACGTGACCAGATTTATTTTTCCGCCAGAGTGATCTCTTTTTGGATTGAACTTTCCTTATTGATATGGGTAATCTGCTTTTTTGTTTTGTTTTGGGAGTTGTTGTTGGAACATATAGTTTGATGACTCTTTTGACTTCAAGTAAAAATATGTTGTAATGGTCTTCAACGGTATTGCATCCAGTGAATAGAGATTGCCAATCAAGGGATGAGAGATCGTTGTCTATAAGATCATAGTTGCCTTTTTTGAAGTTACAATTGGGGATTACATCATTGTGGTGATTTTTGTGTGGACGTATGTTGAGACAAAAGTCAATCATATTGTGGTCACTACTGGAAAAGGGTTCTTTAGTTTGTATTCCGTAAATTAAATTCAAACTATTGCAGAAGATGAGATCGAGGCAGTTGTTTAGTCTAGTATTGTTGGTTACTAGCTGTTCCAGTCCCAGATTTGTAATAGCATTGTAGAAGGTTGTGTGTATGATTTCAATTGTACAATCATTTAGGGTCCAGTCAATATGAGGCAGATTGAAATCACCAAGAAGGATAAAAGGGTATGGGCAGGATGCAGCCCATGTTAGTAATGTATTTAGCTTGTTTACATGTTCGATGTCATAATCAGGTGCTCTGTAACATAGTAAGAATCGAATTGTGATATTTAAGGATAGTTCACAGATGATGGTTTCAGGAAGGGCAAGCTCCTGGGTAACTTGGATATTTTTTAGATGTGAGGATTTTACCACCTCCTCTACGATTTTCACGATCTGATCGGTAAACATGATAGTCTCTTACTGTGGTAATGGAGTCGGGGAGAGATGCATTGAGCCATGTTTCACAGACAAATATAATGTCGAAGTTAGCCATATTTAGGAGGATGAGAAATTCAGGTATTTTATTCACGAGGCTTCTTGCATTGAGTAGTTTGCATTTAAGGCCGGCAGTAGTTGGAATTGAGGTAGTTGGGGGCGTGCGTGCCTAGTCTTGGGTGATGGTGGATGGGTTGAGGTAGGGTTGTGGTTGAGGGTAAAAGCTGAGTATTGGGTTGCGTGGCTTACTTTTGATACAGTCAGCATGGTAGTCAATGTACAGGTCCTTCTCTCCATTGTCTACATTATCTTGTACACCTGAGTACAATTAATGACCAAATGAAGCACTGTATGGCTAGTTTAGGGCTGTCACACTCGTAACCTGCGGGCCAGATGCATCATGCACTGGCCACGCCTGGTTTAGTGAAGGGGAAAAAAGTTACAGTACATCACGTGATGACGATGTGACGATGTGAGTTTGACACCGAGTTCGATCAAACCAAAACTTCTCTAGCTCAACATTATGTTTCAGTAGCAGTCAAACCAAGTATTTGTGGGGAACAGAAGAGCGCAATAACACCTTTCTGATTGTGGACTCCAAAAATTAGAATCTAGGACTATGATTCCTCCATTTATAGTTTGCACACAGTCACTGATAGCTTGATCCCACTTTAATTGATCAAATTTCCTTTCCAAGACATCCAGATTGGTGACCATTTTATCTCTTTTCGGATCTTGTCTTGATTGCACAAAAAGTAGTAGTGATTGTTCTCTCTGTTCCAGCAGCTAACAGTGCAAAGTGCATTCAAAGGTGCTTTTTCAAAAAGCAACTGGATTTTCTTTTTCCTTGAAGTGCAAAATGCAGTTTCTGTCTACTCTTAAAAATGGCTCATAATTGAATACTTTTAGTGCCATCTAGTGTCTAAAAAAGAGAATGCCAGTTTCTTCTCTTTTTTAAAGTTTTATTTGTTTTAGTAGTATAACAAATAAAAAATCCATTTCAATCAAACAGTGTGTTGTCTGGGTCCAATTATTTATAGGCAATCATATTTATAGGCAATCATATTTACAATAACATATATCACAATAACATTAATGCTGTACTAACAATAATATTTTGTTTGTCCATTTTAACAAATTTCCATTTTAACATTTATCCTTTTTATGTCCCTTTCATTCTACCTTCTGTTTTTATTGTCTAGCCATCAGTAAAATAAGTCAGTTTCTTCTCTCTTGAGTGTTTTCTTTCCTAAATCTGCAATTTCGTTTCCTTCCAGATAAACCTATAATTCCTTAATTGTAGGATGGAATGCACAATTCTCTGAAAGTAGCATCTGAGGGAAAGATACATCTTGCCTTGAAATAGTGGAGGAAAAAAATGTAGGAGCAGCGGTAGTTCTGTGAACATGGTACCTTTCTCCCCTACTGAGTCCTCTCTAGCTGTCCTTTGAGTCAGCAGAAAACTAGATTGGCATTATCTTTGCTGAACCCTAACCTCCTCCTGTTGCTTCTGTTAAAATCACTGCGATCATCTACCTTCCCTCCAAATAGGTACAAAGTCTAACAGAGTTCACACTCCATGAGGCTGCTTTTGGATAGTGCCAGAGTAAGGGAGAAAATAGTACACATGGTGTCTCCAATAGCACCTGATGAGTTCATTCTCCCAAATTATATATAAGTAGTTTACACATACTTCCAAAAAGGGCTTGCAGAGTTGGTGAGGCAGGTAAGGATTTACAAAATTCCATAATTCAGGAATGGCATTTCTGGAGAACTTTCTATAACCCCTCTGCAATATGCTGATTCCCCTCTGGACCAGGCCACTTCTAGAGTGATGTGTTTCCAGAAGTAAATTTCCTAAATAGGAAGTGGTTCAAGATATTAAGGACATGGTGCTCTAGAACATTCTGCTTCCAAATGGCTACTTTTTATATTTATTGGCTTAGCATCTTAGTTGAATACAGCCACTGTGATTTCTAAACCATTTTTAATGGCTTGGCATGCTACATGAATCCAGACAATTACAGCTTGTTTAAGAAACCGTAACTTAATACAATGTATGGACTCAGGCTACAAAGCCATTTATTTAATAATATCTAATTCAGCAGAGTTTAATCTCCAAAGTATGAAAGTTCAGTTTTCATTGGGTATGCTTCCCCCTTCCCTGTAAATGCCATTTATTTCACAGATAAAATCATAACTGTTTTTGGCCTGTTACCAAACACAAACAAGAGACAAAGTGGCTATTTCAAATGCCATTGTACTCAGTGGGTGGCTGTTGAAGAACACATATTTTTAATAGGTTAATCTATAACCTTTCATGAATAGCCTATGAACTGCATCTTTGCTAAAGTCCACTTTCTGCTGTCTCATATGTATATGTATGTATATATTCATATTTTAATCACTCCTCCTTTTCATAACGGTGCTTTATCTGTGTCTAGTTCTTGTTCTTTACTCATTTCTACCTCCTGCTCTATAATTAAAGATGTACCAGAAGATGGCTTCTTAACTGTTTCTAGTCTCTGATCCAGTGTTTTTCAATCTTGGCAACTTTAACCTGTGAGGACTTCAGCTCCCAGAAATCTCCAGTCACCCATGCTGAAGCATTGTGGGAATTGGGAGTTTACACATCTCATAGTTGCCAGAGTTGAAAAACACTCTCCTACCTTACATTTGGGATGAGGAATTTGTGCTTCTCCAGTGTTGTTGAATTGCAAATGCTAATAAACTTAGCCAGTTTGGCCAATAGTAAGAGATGCCCAGGCTGACATTTCATTAGTAATATAGAATAAAATTCAGGCCAGCCTTCCATCACTTATGCCAGTCCTCCAAAATGGCTGCTGTTCTTATACCTGGCTGCTTCCCCTTCATTACCATAGACCAGGGCAGTTAACAGCTGCTGTGCAGATAACTTATCCCTAAGCATCCCAGTTATCTGCAAAATTGTGTATATTTTGGGATTTTGATCACAAAAGGGCCTAACAATCTAGCTTTTCATTAAAATTAGTATTATTAACATATGACTAAATGGCAACTGTTCCTCTTTTTTGTAACATATATACAAGCAAGTTAATTTATTTGATCTGCATACCTGCATTAGGAACATCAGTCAATGTACTCCTGAAATGGAGCTTTGGGTATTTCAAAATTATAAATTGTTCAAGTTCTTGGTTTTAGAAGGTTAAAATGTGATATCAAAAGTCAATTGCTTTTTACTCTTAAATAAGTGGAGCTGCAATAAAACCTCTTTCTGATACTGTCAACTAAAGTCTTAAACAAGACTCATATTAACTGTCAGGTATTGTCATATGATGGTATTTGTCAAAAGACTGTAAAATATTGATGGCTAGTGAAAAATCTCTGAGATAAATGTCTAGGCGCCAGGTGACACAATTTCACCCTGAGTAAATATTTGGAGAATGGTTGTTATCAATGTCAAAATAATAATAATTTTCAGAATTGGGAAAGTGGATTTGTTCCAATATTTATTCCAATTTGTTCTTCAGGATATGTACCCCATAAAAGCATCTTTCTTTTCATGGGTTCAGGTTGAGGAGGGGGAAAAAATTGCACCTATATGTATCCAGACAACCTATATTGAGTCATCCTTTCAGAGATATTTCCCTACATAAACAGAGAAATAGAATGACCATGAACAGGCAAAAAAATATCAGTGGTAGTGGGAATGACTTTCTGCCAGCTTCACTATTGGCATTACTCCTCCTCTTCCACCCCACCCCACAAGAACTGCCTATCAATTTGTTGAGGAGAAAGAGAACACACATGGGGAAAACTGCACCCCCGTTCCCCATCCTGGTTTGTCCCCACAAGCTCTCTTATTCCAGACAGGAGGAGGGTTCATCTGTCAACTGCCAAGACCTCCCCCCTGCCCCGCCTATTACACTAGCAAGCATCTCAGTCACTTCCTCAGCCTTCCCTCACAATATTAAGAGATTTCAAATTTCAACCTCAGTTTCAAAACCACCAATCACCACTTACCTGTCAAACCTTGTCAGCAGCTGATTGGGTGTAGGGGGAGTTGGAAAAGATGGGAGTATGGCCCTCCTTTCTTCCCTTGCACCACAGGGTTTTGGGAGGTACAGTGAATTAGCTATTTTGAGTGAACAGCAGAATACTCTGTTAACTAGTTTAGCTCATGATTGATGCTAAAATTTGTTGATTCGTATATTAAATAATTATTTTTGTATAGATACTGAATGTGGGTACTTGTAGTGGAATGTAGTCTGGAATCCCAGGAGGGAAGGACTGCTTCCTAAAGGGCAAAGAGGCAGTGGAGCTTGGAAAATTTGGTAGGCAAGAAGAAGGTAAGGACATCCCTTTCTTAGCAGTTCGCAGAGTATATCTGTTATATCTGAGTATATTGTTATGCAGATAGTTGTTTAGTCTGGCAAGATTCCCTCTATAGGGGAAGAACAATAAAGAAAACTACTCTTAAGTAACTCAATCTTTTATTCTTGGTTCTTGGGCCTGACGGTATTCTTGTCCCATGTGACATTTCTCAAATAATATTATAATAACACTAGTATTTTTCAAAAATTTAAATAATTTACAAACTTTTTAGGAGACAAGAAGTATTATGAAAAACCCCTCTATTAGCATGATTTATAGAATAGAATATAGAATAGAATAGAATAGAATAGAATAGAAGAGTTGGAAGGGACCTTGGAGGTTTTCTAGTCCAACCCCCTGCCTAGGCAGGAAACCCTATACCACTTCAGACAAATGGTTATCCAACATCTTTTTAAATACTTCCAGTGTTGGAGCATTCACAACTTCTGGAGGCAAGTTGTTCCACTGATTAATTGTTCTGTCAGGAAATTTCTCCTTAGTTCTAAGTTGCTTCTTTCCTTGATTAGTTTCCATCCATTGCTATCAATCTCTAAAGGTGTGCAAAATTGTGTGTCCTGATAAAACAGTAAAAGCCTTAATAGAAGGTATTTCCATTGGAATGTTTCGAGATCATGCATTCTCTTTGAACAGGAACCATGGATCCCAGCTGATTTGAACCCTGGGCCCTATTTAACAAAATGAAATTTAATGTAGAGAAAAGTAAGGTTTTACACTTAAGCAAGAAAAATCAAATGTACAGGTATGGATTAGGTGAAACTGGCTCAATAGCAGTAACTGTGAGAGGGATCTTGGAGTCTTAGTGGTCAGTCACTTAAATATGAGTCAGCAATGTGCAGCAGCAGCCAAAAAAGCCAACACAATGCTAGGTTGCATTAGTAAAGGGATAGAAACAAGATCACATGATGTTTTAATACCACTTTATATTGCCTCAGTAAGACCACACATAGAATACTGCATTCAGTTTTGGTCACCATATTATAAAAAAAAGATGTAGAGACTCTGGAAAGAGTGCAGAAAAGGCAATAAAGTTGATTAGGGATCTGAAAAAAAAAACTTAGGAAGTACGGCTGTAGGAATTGGGTTTGTCTAGAAGGACTTGGGATGACATGATAGCAGTGTTCCAATATTTGAGGGGCTACCACAGAAAAAATAAGACTCAACCTATTTTCCAAAGCACCAGAAGGCGAGACAAGAAACAACGGATGGAAACTAATCAAGGAGAGAAGTAAGGAGAGATTTCCCAATGGTAAGAACTATCACTGGAGGCTTTTAAGAAGAGACTGGACAGCCACTTGTCTGGAATGGCTCAAGCAGGAGACCCTATAGCAGTGGTGGCTAACCTTTTTGGGCTCCTGTGCCAAAAATTGTGCGTGCATTTGCATGTTCATGCTTGTGTGCCAGCACCCAGAAGGCAATGCGTGCCCCCCCCACATGCACACGCAATCCCACCACCACCACCCCATTACCTGCACTGTGCCTCCCAGCTGATTTTCAGCCAGTTTGAGGCCTTTTTCGGCTTCCCAGAGGCTTGAGGGAGGCTTCTGCAGGCTTTGCAGGCCAAAAACCAGCCCTGTTTTGTCACTTCCACTATTTTCAGAAAAACAGGAAGTGACAAAATGGAGCTAGTTTTTGGCCTGCAGAAGCCTTCCTCAAACCTTTTGGGAGGCCGAAAAAGGCCTCAAACCGGCCAAAAATCAGCTGGAAAGCATGTGCATGTGCAGTGAGGTAAATTTGCCTGCAGCTCGCGTGCCGGCACAAATGGCTCTGCATGCCACCTGTGGCACATGTGCCATAGGTTCGCCATCATGGCCCTATAGTATAGGGTTTCCTGCTTGAGCAGGGGTTTGGACTAGAAGACCTCCAAGGTCCCTTCCAACTCTGTTATTCTGCAGTTAAGTCATTGTGAAGAAACCAGAACTTTTGCAATTCTTTGGTCATATGAGGAGTAAAACAATTCAGCCTCCAAGCAAAATTCATCCCTTCCTGTTTTATTTTGTTTCTAGTCTCTGCCTGCCACATTATTGTCTCCATAGTTTTCTTTGGTAAAGTTGTAATACTTGTGCCTCGGGGGAAGAAATTCTCTACAAAAAGAGTAGTATATTGTATTTCTGAATGATCTTTCTCTCTCTCTCTTACTCTCTTTCTTTCTTTAAGGCTATTTTTCTCTTGTAAGTCAGTGTACCAACATTCCCAACATATCCCTACTTTACTTTTTTCTTGCGACATTGTTTCTCCCTCTCCCCTCTCTCTTTCTCTCTCTCTCCCCCCTCTCATCTTATCCATCTATCTATCTATCTATCTATCTATCTATCTATCTATCTATCTATCTATCATCTATCTATCATCAATCTATATCTTCTGCCTTTATTTTTTTAAATAAATAACTCAAATCAGTGAACATATAAAATACTCCTTCCTCTTGTTTTCTCCATAACAACAGCCCTGTAAGGTGAATTGAGCTAAGATTGATTATCCCAAGGGCACCCAACCTAGCTTTCATGGCCTGGGCAGGACTAAAATTCACGGTTTCCGGCTTTTAACCTGGTGCCTTAACTGGTAGACCAAACTGTTCTGATCTGAAAGTGGTAAATGACACTCAGGCCTGTGTTAAATATCTTGGTTTTAATAAGAAAGCTCTGAATCAAAGAAACTGTGGTGAATATCTTTTTCTTGAGTCAAAGAAATTGTGGTGAATATCTTTTTCTGATTCAAAACACTCGCTTAGCCTTTGAAGAGCTTTTCTGGCTCACATCCAGGAGTCATGATAAAATTTGATTTGTTCTCTTCTACATTTAATTAGAATTAATTATAGCATTTCCCCCCATGCCACACAGTTACCATTCTCTGTTTCAGACATGTTACAAATTAATAGCAACTATCACCAGCCTCTAAAGGCTTCGACCTCTGGCCTCAGGCTCTGCACCTCTGCTTTAGCAGAACAGTTGCTAATCAGTCTAACAGTGATAAAGCCACCAATGAGGAAACGTCATCCTAAAATACACCCAAGTCTCTAATTTGATCTGACATTTGCCATGCTACTAGTCCTTGCTTAATATTCATTAACTCAGTGGCCATTTGAATTTACGATGGTGCTGAACAAAAGACTTGTGCTTGCGGTCACATCAACAAACTCCCAGCCCACTCAGGGCCACCCATATTTATGATTGCCTTTTAACTGACTACTTAACCACTTCCACCAGCTGCCCCCATCCACCTGACCCTGTCCATAGTCACCCTACCTGCCACACTGAGGCAGAAAGAATAAATATATTGTTTTTAGGGAGATATTAACATGATTCTGCTTGATAATGAAATGTGTGTGTATTAATGAAAAATGCCAGATTAAAGGGTCATCCTTCGGTCATTCACCCATATTTGTCAAGCAGGAAACGTTGTCTTGCTTGCAACAAAAACCACAAACAGAGGTACAAGAAGTCAGGTACAAGAAGGATTTAGCAAGGTGGGTTAGCAAAGATTTTGTGAAATCTAGCTACTTTCGCCCAGCAACAGGGGATGCGGGTAGCTGAAATTCAGAGTAACCAATGGATGATTGACAAGTTGTTTTTCTGTGGTTTGTAGCCTTTGGAGTGTATAAAAGTAACTGTATAACTCCTAGGAAGACATTCAGATGTGCCTTGGCTAAATATCTCTGAACCTTTGTGCAAATAAAACAATTACCTTTGACTCCGTGGTCTGAGTCTCGTAATTTCCTGCAACAACACTGTGCACCCCCACTGCACCAGCCAGGGTATTAGGATATTAAATTTAATAGCTCGGACAGTGTACAAAAGTGCTGGCTCCTGCATGAGGCAGGCAATCTACACAATGATTGGTTCCTGTGGGTGTAAAGGGAGAGTAAAGGGGGAGTTTCCCTTCCCCCCACCTTTTTCTTCTATATGCTTTGTATACTGGCTGATGCTTTACCTCAAGGGTCTTCAAACTTGGCAAGTTTAAGATTTGTGGACTTCAACTCCCAGAATTCCTGAGCTAACATGACTAGAGGAGGAATTCTGAGAGTTGAAGCCCACAAGTCTTAAACTTGCCAAGTTTGAAGACCCCTGTTTTACCTCATGATGTTCCTGTGTTTCTGACTCTTGTCTGCTGTAAATATAAAGTGCATTCAGAAAGTATTCAGACCCCCCTTCAGTTTTGTCAATGTTGTCAATGTTACACTCAGTACCCCATAATGACAAAGTGAAAACAGAATTTTAGAAATGTCTGTAAATTTATTAAAAAGAAAAAAAAACCTGAAATAAGTATTGGCATAAGCACTCAGTACTTTGTGGAAGCACCTTTGACAGCAATTATGGCCTCGAGTCTTTTGGGGTATATGACACCACAAGTTTTGCACCCCTGGATTTTCCGCCATTCTTCCTTGCAAATCAGCCAGGTTGGTGGGTGACCGTTTACAGGTCCCTCCAGAGATGTTCAATAGTTTTCTTTTCTTTTTTAAAACAAGTTTTATTAATTTCAAAAACAAACAAATCATCATCAACCATTACATATTTGAACCTTTTTCCATTATAAATTTTACAAGTCAGATAAACCTTATCTTATACAATACAGTTCTATTTTAAACCATTTCTAAATAAGCATAAAAACATCTCTTGTCCTCTATTTCTTTCTGACTTGATTATCGTCATTCTCTTTCTGTGTTTCTAGAAGGTTTCACCAATACTTCTCAAAAACATAAACAGACACAAACAAACATATAAAAAATCTTTTAGTAAAGTAACTTGGCCCCGGTACCTCTCTTTATATGGGCTTTAATTATATTCATGCTCATCTTGTATCTTCTATATATACTTCTCACACATTTCACTCTTCATAATTCTATCTTATTCAATCCATCTTAATTTAAATCATTATATTTGTATCTTTTGCCCATCCTTTATTATCCCTCTATCTCATTCCTTATAATGAAAAAAAAAAAAAGAATTTCTCCTGAAATCTCTAATCAGAGTATGATGCCTTTCTATCCTCTCCCTAAATATTAGATTAACATTTAAAATAACACCTAATACCCAATCTGATTCTGCTTGGTACATTCTATCTATTAATTTTTACTTTTAATAACAATAAAAACAGAGTAATAAATCGAAAATGTTTAAATACATAGTATCCTCCTAAATACGTAGTTGAATAATAAATCTAAATAATAAATCTTATAGCATTCTCATTGCCTTTCCCTTCAATATTTTATTACGTTTAAAAATCAATCATTATTAAACATTTCAACATTTTAATTTCTTATTAACTCATAAGCCATTCTAATTTTCTATTTCTAATACAAATATTACAATACCGTCTTATGTACCTTGCAAAATCTTTTTTAAGAAAATTTATACTTCACCCTTTATCCCTAAAAAGATTCCTCTTTTCCCATCCAATTTTAAAACTTTGTGGCTTTTCTCCGCCTTTCCCCTTTCTTTCTTCCCCCACCAGATCTTCCTACCCCGCCTTCTTCTAACCTCTGTCTTGCTGGCATCCCTTCTCTGTTGTATTCCTTTTTCTCTTGTTTGTTATCATTGTATTTATTTTGCATCATATTTTTCTCTTTCTTAAATGTTTTTTTAGATCTTAAGTCCTTCATTTTCCTCGCTTTCTTCCTTCCTTCTTTCTTAGATAAATTTTGGGATTCATTAAAGATGGTGTCTTCGTCTTCTTCTTGTTGTTGTTCCATCTGTCGCATTGTCTGTTCATAGTTAACCAGCGCCATTTCTAAAAATAGAAAAGCTTTTTCCATACCATCTTTACAGGCTGCTTTTGTTTGCTCATATTCATCCCTCAGTTCCTCAAAGGAGAAAGCCATTATAAATCTTTTCTTTTCTTTTTCCCTCTTTCTTCTCACTCCAACCAAAATATTCCAAAGGAAAAATAAGACAATCCCAAAGTCCACAATCCTCAATCAATCCAAGCCAAGCCAAAATTTCCTCTTTCTCTTCCAGGGTAGTATCAGACAAAGGAAAAGAAAATCCAAATCTGTGTTTTGAAGCCTTATTAAAATTTTATTTCTGTCTCCAAATCCTTAAGACATCTCCTCCAACAAAATCCAACCAGATAAATATATTTTTGTCCTCTCCCTTCCGACTTATCCCATAAAGCTAGTTTAACCTGAGAAAAAAACAGGTTTCTCAATATCCGTTTGTTAATTCTGTCGGGAGGGAGAGTAAACTTTCCTTTCAGCACCTCAGAATTGCCGCTTACTTTCTCTTGTGGAAAGAATCATCCAAAAACCATCACTTCCAGGAATTAAATTAAATATATCTCAGAGTCCTGGACCGACCAAGAAGACTTTCACTTTTAAAACTTTCTCCTCTTCCTCCTGCGCATACTTGCCCAGCTGCCGGCTTCTTTGTGGCGGCCATTACGGACCGCCGCTACGCCGTCTTGGTAAAAGGGGTTCTGCCGGCCAGGGAGGGGTCTGCAACACCCCCAAACCCTTTTCCGGATCCCCCCTACCTTCAGCTGCCCCTGCAGGGCAGCCTTGCTCCGCAGCCTTTCGGATCGGAGCCCCAAAAGCGGCTAGCGTGGCAGGGATCGCGCAGCTTCGCGAATCCCTACCGCTCGCAAAGCCGACAAACCGGAAATCCCAGAGATGTTCAATAGTTTTCAAGTCAGGGCTCTAGCTGGGCCATTCTGGGACAGTCACAGAGTTGTCCCTAAAGCCATTCCTGTGTTGTCTTGGCTGTGTGTTTAAGATGGTTGTCATGTTGGAAAGTCAACCTTTGGTCCAGTCTGAGGTCCTGAGAGCTGAGGAACAGGTTTTCACTGAGGATATCCCTGTACTTGGCTCCATTCAGCTTTCCCTAACCAGTTTTCCAGTCCCTGCTGCTGAAAAACACCACCTCAGCATGATGCTATCATCACCACGCTTCATTGTTGGGATGATATCGCACAGGTGATGAGCAGTGCCTGGGTTTCTCTAGACATAACGTTTAGAATTGAGGCCAAACAGTTCAAATACTAAAAGAGACCCCAGGACCAGATTTGGGGTTGAATTTCATGTCTGAAAATGGTGTTGGTTGCTGTTTTTAAAAATCAACCATATTTGGTTTCAGGAGAAGAAAATTCCTGATGCCAGGGTTAGCGACAAACCCAAATACTAAAACAGATGCTGGGACGAGATTCTGTGTAGAAATTCATGCTTAAAAATGGTGCTGGTCCCTGTTTAAAAATTGATCATATCTGGTGGTGAAGAAAATTCCTGATGCCGGGGTCAGCGATGCAGGAGGCTGAGCAGCCAAAATGTTTTTCAACCGAAATGCTAAAACATATGCTAGGACAAGATTCTGAGTTGAATTTGATGCTTTAAAATGGTGGGTGGTTGCTTTTTAAAAAATAGACCATATTTGGGTTCCAGCAAAGAAAATTCCTGATGCCAGGGCCTGATTCCTGATGCAGGGTGATGCAGAGTGCCAGGAGGTGAAAAAAAATTTCAACCCAAATATTAAAATGGATGTTGGGTCCTTAAAAGATCCACAAGTACTTCTAATGCAGGAGTGTCAAACTTGCGGCCCGTGGGCCAGGTAAGTCACGTGATGGCCCCGCCCCCACCTGGTTTAGCAAAGTCCCAATAAGTCAAGTGATGCCACCGTGATGCCATGAGTTTGACACCCCTGCTCTAAAGTATGGGTGACCAACCTTTTGGCTTCCCTGAGCTGTACTGAGTGAATAGGAATTGTCTTGGGCCGCATATAAAGTATATAATATAGTTTTATAATATAAAATTGCATAATATTATTAAAGTTTACAATCTTGTGGGGCCGCATTATTAGCTGTCCAGGGCTGAATGATGCCTACAGACTGCAGGTTGGACATGCTTGCTCTAAAACTTATCAGAAAACTGATAAGATTTTAACCCTGTTTTTCTTCCTCCTCCTGCCAATCGTGCTTTAATATTAGAATATCCAACTGTAGTTAAAAGCATAAAAAGAGGTCTCAGGTACTATTAATCTTAGCCTTGAATGGGATTAATATTAATGAGTGCAAGAAAGAGAAAGAGGTTTGCTTTCATAACGATCAATGAATAGAGACAGGATTTAGTAATTTTTAATAAATATTTTTGATGAATTTTTCTATGGGCAATTTATCATTTGAAACTAAACCTCTCCAACAGCTTTCTTGGTGTTCCTGGAATTCCCAACCAATATGGTAACTTCTGAGTTGTGTATTCCAACTCATCTGAAAAGTTACATTAAATGGTTACATTAAATGGTTCAAGGCTGTCTTCTATTATTAGAGTTACATTAAATGCTGAGTCCACAACTGTATCCTTCTGGTAAGTGATTCTCAGAGAAATCTCGCATTAAAGATAGAAAGCTGAATGACAGCCAATTACACAGCCAATTCTACTAATGTAGTTCCTTGTTTTTTGAATCTGAACAAAGAGCCGATTATTCTTATCTGTTTGAATCTTAATCCTTTAACAACAGCAAGGGCTGCAGGCCTTAGCAACCAACTATTTTCATACTCTAATGAAAAACAACAATTCCTTCATTTATTAAATCCTGAGTTGGTAGTAGCATACCTGGAGATCTAGTTATTTTCTACCATACAAAAGTGCATTTGTTCTCTTTGGACAGATTTCTCATCAAAGAGTTGCAATCACTCTCCATTTTTGAGCTTTTGTTTTTATAGATTATATGTATTGATATTTACCACTTTAAAAATTAAAATGGGTGCATTTATTGCTGCTCACATCTCATAATCGTTTGATAAGATCTTAATATTACTTTTCAACATATTGTATGCT
>NC_142010.1:141646352-141689205 GCF_049901735.1 Notechis scutatus
ATTCAGAACAAAAAACTCTGTACAATGAGAAGATTTCTGTCTAATCCAAGCAATAAACTAGCTTCCTCCACTCACCCAATGTCAAATCATACTTTTAAAGTGAAGCTGTTTCTAACTCTCTAGGAGAAGCTGAACACCTGGAGAAAATAACTGCCCACATCCAATGGAAGAGACACCTGGAGGTAATAATAGATAATAGGTACTAATAAAACAGGAAGGAGTTAGTACTAGAGAAACAAATATTCTCCCTAAATGATGAATTATCGAGAATTATGAAAATGGCCAAGTCTATGGCTCCACAGTCACATGGTCTTTATCATTGTCATAGAGTATTAGGTCCTAGAGGTTTACTAGGCTTTCTGAGCAAGGGAGTTTCTGGCACAGATCAAGGAAGCAAAGCAACTGGACAATGAGTAAGAACATATAGCTCATGAAAACCCCAAATCCACAATCTCAGAAAATTAGAATATTATGAAAAGGTTCAATATTCTAGGCTCAAAGTGTCCCACTCTAATCAGCTAATTAAGCCATAAAACCTGCAAAGGGTTCCTGAGCCTTTAAGTATGATTCAGTAGGAATCACAATCATGGGAAAGACTGCTGACCTGATAGTTGTGCAGAAAACCATCATTGACACCCTCCATAAGGAGGGAAAGCCTCAACAGGTAATTGCAAAAGAAGTTGGATGTTCCCAAAGTGCTGTGGAAGGGAAAAGTGTGGAAGAAAAAGGTGCACAAGCAGCAGAGATGACCACAGCCTGGAGAGGATTGTCAGGAAAAGGCCATTCAAAAGTGTTGCGGACTTTCACAAGTGGACTGAGGCTGGAGTCAGTGCATCAAGAGCCACCACACACAGACGGATCCTGGACATGGGCTTCAAAAGTCGTATTCCTCTTGTCAAGCCACTCCTGAACAACAAACAACATCAGAAGCATCTTACCTGGGCTAAAGAAAAACAGAACTGGTCTGTTGCTCAGTGGTCCAAAGTCCTTTTTTCTGATGAGAGCAACTTTTACATCTCATTTGGAAACCAAGGACCCAGAGTCTGGAGGAAGAATGGAGAGGCACACACTGCAAGATGCTTGAAGTCCAGTATGAAGTTTCCACAGTCTGTGTTGATTTGGGGAGCCATGTCATCTGCTGGTGTTGGTCCACTGTGCTTCATTAAGTCCAGGGTCAACGCAGCCATCTACCAGGAGATTTTGGAGCACTTCATGCTTCTTTCCGCAGACAAGCTTTATGGGGATGCTGCCTTCATTTTCCAGCAGGACTTGGCACCTGCCCACACTGCCAAAAGCACCAAAACCCAGTTCAATGACCGTGGGATTACTGTGCTTGATTGGCCAGCAAATTCGCCTGACCTGAACCCCATAGAGAATCTATGGGGCATTGCCAAGAGAAAGATGAGAGACATGAGACCGAACAATGCAGAAGAGCTGAAGGCCGCTATTGAAGCATCCTGGTCTTCCACTTCAGCAGTGCCACAGGCTGATAGCTTCCATGCCACGCTGCATTGAGGCAGTAATTGTTGCAAAAGGGGCCCAAACCAAGTACGGAGTACATATGCATGCTTATACTTTTCAGAGGTCCGATATTGTTCTATGTACAATCCTTGTTTTATTGATTGCATCTAATATTCTAATTTTCTGAGATTGTGGATGTGGGGTTTTAATGAGCTGTAAGCCATAATCATCACAATTATGACAAATCACAGCTTGAACTATCTTGCCTTGCATGTAATGAATCTATCTCATATATTAGGTTCACCTGTTAAGTTGCATTACTGAAATAAAGGAACTTTTGCATGATATTCTAATTTTTTGAGTTTCACCTGTACAAATGAAATAATTCCTGAAAGGAAAGGAAGGGGAAGGAAATGTCCATAATAGTCAAACCCTTGAATAATCTGCAATTCTGTTGAAGCCGAAGCATTGTTAGAAAGTCTATTCTATTCTATAGAAATGGTAGCAGAGGATGATTGTATAGCCACACAGATTGATACAGAGGTTGGTTATGTAGCCATATAGATCAAATAAAGTGTACAGTGTATAGTCACTGTGGGCCTTGCTGCTTAATGGTTTCAACTGTCACAACTGTTGCAGGAAATTTTTCTTAGAACATAAAGGAACCTAGATTATAACCATAGATGCTAACTAAACGCTGCCATCTACTGGCTAATTAATTCTCTGTAGTTGCTGTAATATAAAATACATTCTATCATGTATTCCAACAAGCATGAAGCAGATCAAGGAGGGAGTCCAATAGAAGAGAGAGAGCAAATTTCACATTCACAGGGAGCCAATTGGGTCGCTTTGGGCTAGTCAATCAATCTCTCAGCTTTCACTTTCAAGATCAGGAGGAAAGTCCAGGTGTTTCGTTGTGAATTTTCAAAAGGGAAGATTTACATGGAATAAATAAACATCTTATACAATGACCTAAGTTCCACATGAGCTATAGACCAGATAAGTAGAAAGCTCAGGGGGATGTACCAAAAAAGAATTAGACATTATTCTGAGAGGAATGTTGAGTAATGTTCCTAATATGACAGACCCCTCAAAAACCTCCCAGACTTCTATTTCTGATGCATTTAAATTCTGCTAGGAACCTTTTTGAGGGTCCAATATTTAAGGATGAGCAATAGTTGACATTATGAAGGTTATGAAATCAAGTTTATGAAACAAAACAAGATTATGAACAAAATGAGGGCGACTGATTGTAATGTTTTCATTGGATGTAGGTTTTCCTTCATTCTAACTGATCTATTTTGAAGAGTTCACGGGAATCTTCATGAGTTTACCTCCTCAAAATAGCAGAACCCACCCCCTTTACTTTTTAGCAGTTATGCCACTGAATATTGGGGATGCCCCAGAGAAAGTGCTTATTTAATTTGAAACATCCTTATCTTTTGGGCAGCATCCTTAGAGCTCTTTTTCTTCTTTGTCTTTCACAGTTTTGTTTTGGATTTCGAGCTCTTTATCATTGGCTTTCGACAGCTGCCCGCAGCACTCTTTGCCTGGCTCTGCATGTTCCTCTACACGTTATCTGTGCCCTACCAGGCCCTACAAATATGGTCAGGCTGCTTGAAGATGACCAGGTTCCCCAATCTCTTGACGGTCACCTTGGTGGTGATGCTGCTACTCTGCCACGCTGCAGTGCTGGGCTTCTTCCCCATCTATATTATTGTCTACTCTAATTTGGGAATTGCCTCCCGTATAATTGTCCTCTTTGAGCAGGTATGGCACTTTGAGCAGCACAAAGAAAGTGGGTCCACGGGAAAGGAGTTCTTAAGCAGAAATGGGGGTTGCTAATGTTGAATTTTGAAGCAGAGGTGGGATTCAAATTTCTTAACAACCGGTTCTGTAGGTGTGGCCTAATTTGTGGGTGTGGCTTTGTGGTCATGAGACTGGGTGGGTGTGGCTTGCTGACTGGGCATCATTTGGTGGTCATATGACTGGCTGAGTGTGGCTGGGGGGGGTCATGTAACTAGCTGGGCATGGCTTGATGGTCATGTGACTGGCTAGGTGTGGCTAGCTGGCCATATGATGGGTAGGCGTGGTTAGTTGGCCATGTGACTTGCAAACCAAATATAAGTCATCCTCGCTTAATGGCCAGTTGCTTAGCAAATGTTCTAATTTTTGACTAACGTCCCCAGAGCTACTTGACCTGTTTTTGGTGTTATGACAGCCATGCACACACACACACACACACACACACACACACACACACACACTTATGATCAGTTACAACATCCCACACAGTCTTGCAACTGAGGTTTTCTGTTTTTTGCCAGTTTCCAACAATTTCTTCTGGTTTCCGGTTAAAAATGTCCATTGGGGAAAATGGACTTGTTTAACAACCACAGTGTTTGCTTAATGACCACAAAGTTCACTTAATGACCATGGTGTTTGCCTAACCTGGGATCTGCAACCTTAAACACTCAAAGAGTCATTTTTCTATTTTCTTTTAAACAGGTATCTCCCTCTGTCTCTCTTTCTTTCTCCCTCTTTCTCATCTCTTTTTCTTTCTCCCTTTTTCTTTCTTTCTCTCATCTCCTGTCTCTCTCTCTCTCTTTCCCTCCCTCCATCTGTGTGTGTGTGTGTGTGTGTGTGTCTTCTCTCTCTCTGTCTTGTTTCTCTTTTCCATCCTTCCTCTCTTTCTTTCTCTCTATCTGTGTCTCTTGTCTCTCTTTCCCTCCCTGTATCTCTTGTCTCTTTCCCCCTCTATTTCTCTTTCTGTGTGTGTGTGTGTGTTGTCTCTCTCTTCCCCCTTTCTTTCTTTCTTTCTTTCTGTCTCTCTCTTTCCCTCCCTCCCTCCGTCTCCCTCTCTCTCTGTCCGTCCCTGGGGCGGGGGGGGGGGAGGGGGGAGAATATAAGTCACTTTTTTTCAGTGCTGTTGTCACTTTAAATGGAGGCTAAACAAATAGTTGTAAGTCAAAGATTATCTGTATCTACGCTTTAACCTTCCAATTAGCATCTAACTAGATGTCAGCTGCATCTCTGCACCAGGCACATAGAATAATTTCCTTATTCCCAAAATGCGGGAAAATAACCCAGGATCACAAGAAGTTGTACTTCTGAGTGTTTTTCAAGCTTAGCAACTTTAAGACATGCGGACTTCAATTCCCAGAATTCCCCAGGCAGCATGAGACCTGATCATTTGATTACTCCCAAGTCAGTAACATGAAAGAATTACCAACTTTAAAGATACTGAGCATTGTATCTCTGTATGAATTGATTTAATAATATCCCATACTTACCACGCTCATGTCTCTGCTTGGACAGAACCATCAAGGCACTTCTACTGGATTGCCCCTTGTACCAAGGCTCTGATTTAATATTGCCTCCTCCTAACTAAATGCATGGATTGACCCCAAATGGATGTTACCTATTTTCTACTGGTGGATTAATCTATTAAATGTAATATAAACTGCCCCTTCATCACAAGGACACTGCTTTAAAGATATTAAAGTTCCCCCGCCCCACAAGGGATACTTGCTCCAGGCTACTTTAAAATGCTTTTTTTTTTAAACAAATTTTATTAATTTTACAGACAAACAAAGCATCATTAAACATTAAAGACATTGAACCTCTTTCCATTATAAATTTTACAAGGCAAATAAAACATTGTTTTATACAATACAATTCTAGTATATCCCATTTCCACTTAAATATTTTTTTAACAAATTTCTCATTATTTCTCTTTACTCTTATTCAATTACATTTCTTCTATATTTATCCATTTTATACTCATCATATTCATATTTCACTCTGCCTTGTTTACAAATATTCCTCTCGCTTTCTCCCAAGGTTTTAAATCTCAATCAGACATAGACACACAAAACACAAAAACATAAAACTTCTTTTTAAAAAGTAGCTTGGCCCCGGATTACCTCTCTTTGTATGGACTTCAATTAAATTCATGTTCAGCTTATATGCCATTACCTATCTTATTACCCTTCTATATCTTTATTATAACTTCTCCCCGCTTTCCATTCTTCTTAATTCTATTTTATTTATTTCATCTTAATTTAAATCATTATATTTATATCTTTTGTCCATTTTTTTCAATTATCCATTTATCTCATTCATATTAAAAAAAATAAATTCTCCTGAAATCACCAATCGAAGTATGATGCCTTTCTATCGCTCCCCACATTAACATTTAAGGTAACACCTAATTCCCTATCCAATTCTGCTTAGTACATTCTACTTACTAAAATAGTAAATCCATAAAGTAATTAAATATATAATTAAACATTAAATCTCATAGCATTCCAATTATCTATTTCAAAAACAAATACCATAATAATAAGTTCATACAAACATCCACACAATAGTCAATTAAACTCTATACTTAAACTAAATGTTTTAGACATTCCTTTTAATATTTTATTAAATCTTAAAATCTGTCATTATTAAACCTTTAATATTTTAATCTTTACTTAAGCCTTATGAAATTCTAATTTTCTGATTTTCATACAAATACTACAATACTATCATGTACCTTGCAGAAACATTTTAAAACAAAGTTGTGCATTACCCATTATCCATAAAAAAAGATTTCTTCTCCACACCTTATTTCATGCCTTTTTGGCTTTTTTCACCCTTCTTCCTTTCTATCTTATCCTATCTGGTCTTTTTGCCCCCCTTCGCTCCCCCCCTCTGTTGCATTTCTCTTTTCTTTTGCTTTCTAGCAGTATATTGAATTTGCATCTTATTTTTCTCTTTCTTGGATGTTTTTTTTATAAATCTTATGTCTTTTTCCTTCCTCTCTTTTTCCCTCCTTTCTTAATCAGCTTTGTAAATTTTGTAGACTCATTAAAGATGGCTTCTTCTTCTTCTTCTTCTTCTTCTTCTGTATCCTCCATTAATTGCTGCGTTTGTTGATAAGTAGCAAGCACCATTTCTAAAAAGCAAAAAATTTCTCTCACACCGTCTTTACCTTCTTTTTTTATTCTACCATAGTCCTCTCTCAGTTCATTAAATAATATTCATTAATAAAGTCATTATAAACCTTTTTTTCTTCTTTTTTCTCTTCTTCTTCTTTTTAAAACAACCAAGATAATTCAAAACTTAAAACAATTCCCCAAAATCCCAAAGTCCTCAAACAATCCAAACAGAACACAAAGTTCTTCACACTTTTTCTTCCTGGGGTAATATCAGTTGGCAAGGGAAAAAAACCCAATCTGTATTTTAAAGTCTTATTGCAATTAACTTCCAATCTCAAAATCTTCCAGGCATCTCCTCCAGCAGAATCTTAATGAAAATTTTCTTTTTGTCCTCTCCCTTCCCACTTATAACAAAAAGCTTTGAGTTTTTACCTTCTATAAAATAGCAGGATTTTCAATATCCATTTGTTAAATCCATGTGGAAGGAGAGTAAACTTTCTCTTAAAACACTTTCACTTGCCGCTTGTAAATCTCTTCTGGAAACAAAGTATCTTTCAAAAAAATCCGAATTTTTAGGATATTACTTGTATTACTTGTATCTTATAGTCCAGTTCAGCCAAGAAACTTTCGCTTCAGCACTTTCTCCTTCTTCCTCCAGCACGATCTTGTCCAGCTGTCAGCTTCTTTGTGGCGGCCATTACAGACCGCCGCTCCACCGCCTTGAGAAAGAGGGTTAAGCCGGGTGGGGAAGGGGTCTGCGAAGACCCCAACCCCCTGTCTGGATCCCTCCTATCTTGGGCTGCCTCTTCATGGCAGCCCTAGCCTCCAGATTGATGGATCGGAGGCATCAAAGCGGCTAGCGCGGCAGGGATCGTGCAGGATCGCAAATCCCTGCCACTCGCGAAGCCGACAAACCGGAAGTCCTACTTTACAATTCTTTAAAGCCCGGTTCAGTTATAGCAATGCTTCCTGGAACTTCTCCTTGTAGCACTGAGCTCCTTGGTTTTTATTTTAAAATCCAGCTGGAGAAGCAGCTCCTCAGTACTACAAGAAGTGCCGGGAAGCCGACTTCCGGTTTGTCGGCTTCGGCAGTGGCAGGGATTCGCGATACTGCGCGATCCCTGCGGCGCTAGCCGTCTTGGTGCCTCCGATCCGGATGGGTCTGGAGGCTAAGGCTGCCCCGTAGAGGCAGCCGAAGATAGGAGGGATCCGGACAGGGGGTTGGGGTTTTCGAGACCCCTTCCCCACCCGGCTTAACCCTCTTTTCTCAGGCAGTGGAGTGGCGGTCAGCAATGGCCGCCACAAAGAAGCTGACAGCTGGATAAGATTGTGCTGGAGGAAGAAGGAGAAAGTTCTGAAGCGAAAGTTTTTTGGCTGAACTGGACTATAAGATACAATTAATATCCTGAAAATCCTGATTTTTGGAAAGATACTTTGTTTCCAGAAGAGATTTACAAGCTGCGAGTGAAAGTGCTTAAAGAGAAAGTTTACTCTCCTTCCACATGGATTTAACAAATGGATATTGAAAATCCTGCTATTTTATAGAAGGTAAAAATTTAAAGCTTTCTGTTATAAGTGGGAAGGAGAGGACAAAAGGAAAATTTATATTAAGATTTTGTTGGAGGAGATGCCTGGAAGATTTTGAGATTGGAAGTTAATTGCAATAAGACTTTAAAATACAGATTGGGGTTTTTTCCCCTTTTCAATTGATATTACCCCAGGAAGAAAAAGTGTGAAGGGAAGAACTTTGTGCTCTGTTTGGACTGTTTGATGACTTTGGGACTTTGGGAATTGTTTTAAGCCTTGAATTATCTTGGTTGTTTTAAGAAGAAAAAGAAGGGAAAAAAAGAAGGGGAAAAAAAGGTTTATAATGACTTTATCTGTTGATGAACTGAGAGAGGAATATGGCAAAATAAAGAAAGAAGGAAAAGACAGTGTGAAAGAAATTTTTCGCTTTTTAGAAATGGCGCTTGCTACTTATCAGAAAACACAACAATTGATGGAGGAGGAGGAGGAGGAGGAGGAAGAAGAGGAAGAAGAGGAGGAGGAGGAGGAGGAGGAAGAAGAGGAAGGAAGAGGAGGAGGAGGAGGAGGAGGAGGAGGAGGAGGAGGAGGAGGAGGAGGAGGAGAGAAGAAGAAGAAGAAGAAGAAGAAGAAGAAGAAGAAGAAGAAGAAGAAGAAGAAGAAGAAGAAGAAGAAGAAGAAGAAGAAGAAGAAGAAGAAGAAGAAAACCATCTTTAATGAATCTACAAAGTTGATTAAGAAAGGAAGGAGAAAGAGAGGAAGGAAAAAGGACACAAGACTTAAAAAAACATCCAAGAAAGTGAAAAATAAGATGCAAAATCAATACAACGTTAAAAAGCAAAAGAAAAGAGAAATACAACAGAGAGGGGAAGTTAAGGGGGGTAAAAAGACCAGATGGGATAAGATAGGGAGGAAGAAGGGGGGGAAAAGCCATAAAGGTATGAAACAAGATGTGCAAAAGAATTTTTTTTTTTTAGGGATAAAGGGTAATATAATTTTGTTTTAGGATTCTGCAAGGTACATAAGATAGTATTGTAGTATTTGTATTAGAAATAGAAAATTAGAATCTTATAAGACTTGAGTAAAGATTAAAACATTAAAGGTTTAATAACTTAATAAAATATTAAAAGGAATGTTTAAAATATTTAGTTTAAGTATAGAGTTCAATTGACTATTGTGTGGATGTTAGTATGAATATATTATTGTAGTATTTTGTTTTTGAGATAGATAATTGGAATGTTATGAGATTTAATCTTTAATTATATATTTAATTACTTTGTGGATTTATTATTTTCTTTCTCTAAGTAGTATGTACTAAGCAGAATCAGATAGGGAACTAGGTGTTAACTTAAATGTTAATTTAGGGGTGCGATGGAAAGGCATCATACTTCAATTAGTGATTTCAGGAGAAATCTTTTTTTTTTCTTACTATAGGAAATGAGATAAATAGATAATTGGAAAAGAATGGACAAAAGATACAAGTATAATGATTCAAACTAAGATGTAATAAATAAAATAGAATTAAGAAGAGTGGAAAGCGGGGAGAAGTTATAATGAAGATATAGAATGGTAAACAAGATAGGTAATGGCATATAAGATGAATATGAATTTAATTGAAGTCCATACAAAGAGAGGTAATCCGGGGCCAAGCTACTTTTTTGAAAAAGAAGTTTTATTTTTTGTGTTTTATGTGTGTATGTTCATTTGAGATTTCATAAAACCTTGGAGGAAAGCGAGAGGAGAATAATTGCAAACAAGACAGAGGGAAATATGAATAGGATGACTAAGTGCAAAGAGAAGTAATGAGAAATTTGCTAAAAGATATTTAAGTGAAAATGGGATATATTAGAATTGTATTGTATAAAACAATGTTTTATCTGCCTTGTAAAAATTTATAATGGAAAGAGGTTTAATGATGTTTTGTTTGTCTTTAAAAATTAATAAAATTTGTTTCAAAAAAAAAAAAAAAGAAGTGCCGGGAAGCCAATGAATTAGTCAATTAAATAATACTTTTAAACTACTTTCTCTCCCAGCAATCTGGGCTGAAGCAGAATTAAACCATATCTGTTCCTTTGTTTTCTGAATGGATTTTATAGGAAGGCGGCTTAATTTCACACGCGCACACACACCAGCCACTTCCCACTCGATCTACTTCATTTAGGAAGCATGGAGGACGTCATCAGCAACAGCAAAACCCAATATCTTCCGAATGGGATAGGCACAGGAGGGGGTAGGAGAGAACGGGATTCTTGCTCCAGGCTTAAAGCCTGGCAGCTCCAGCAACGTATCTTCAGCCTCATCAGAGGCAAGTGGCTGGGAGGGGAAGGGGCGGGGCCAGGCAGGGGCATGATTTGCCAGTTCTCCAAACTGGGCAGGATCATAATGGGCGTTGGTGCTTACCTGATACGCCCTTTCTCGTCGAGCTGCGTAGAGCATCCAGAGTGGGAGGTGCTCCAGTCTCTGCACTCACAGGCTGAGCTTTAATTGAGGAATGCTCCTCCCCGTCCATGTGACTCCCTCGTAGCGTTCCCCAGTTTTACAAAGACGAGAAGACAAACAACTATCATCTCATCCTAACTATTGTAACAAACATTAACTCCTTGACTCATTGATTCATTGGCCAAAACAGGATTCCCCACCAGACGGCTAAATTAGGGTGGGGCTGGATACTCTACGCAGCTCGACGAGAAAGGGCGTATCAGGTAAGCACCAACGCCCATTCTCCATTGAGCTGCTTCGAGCATCCAGAGTGGAACATACCAAAGCATGGCTTGTCCTATGGGAGGGACTCCATCTGGGCCAGAATCTCCTCTGGTTCTCGGACAACTTGTTGTAGGACTCATCTGCCAAAGGACACTTCTGCTGAAGCAAACACATCGATCTTGTAATGACGAATGAAAGGTGACAGGAACAACCAGGTGGCCACTCGACAGATGTCATTTATCGATGCCTGAGTAGCCCAAGCTGCTGAAGTAGCCGCACTCCTTGTGGAATGTGCAGTTATTCTGCTGGGAACAGGAAGTGCTTGAACCAAGTAGGCCTTGGAGATTGTTGCTCTGATCCAACGGCCTATAGTTGACGGGGATACTTTGAAACCCAGCGTCTTAGGTTGAAATGACAGGAATAATGATTCCGACCTCCTAAAAGGTTGATATAAATACGTAGCGCACGCCTGACATCGAGAGTATGCCACTGCCTTTCCCTCTCTCAAGAGGGTCTGGGGCAAAAGTTAGGAAGAATGAGTTCCTGGGATCTGTGAAAGGCTGAGTTAACCTTGGGCAGGAAGGAAGGGTCTGGTTGCAGGACCACCCGATCAGCGTGAAAAACGCAGAGGTCCTTTCTGACGGACAGAGCTGCGATCTCAGATATCTGACGAGCGGATGTGACTGCCACAAGAAACACTACCTTGAATGTTAGGAATTGAAGTGATGTCTCCCTTATGGGTTCGAAGGGAGGTTTAGTAAGTGACAAAAGGACCTTATTAAGATCCCAGGTTGGGTATGGGTGTACCGCTGGAGGATGCAAATTGGTGGCTCCTCTAAGGAATGCCCGGATACGAGGATGGTGTGAAAGCGAGCCAATATTGCCACAGGAGATGACGGTTGATAAGGCTGCAACCTGTCGTCTCAAGGTATTAGGGGCTAGCCCTTTATCTAGTCCCTCTTGCATGAAGGCTAATATTTGCGCAATAGATGGAGAGAGCGGATCAATATGCGATTTGTGACACCATCTACAAAAAGCGCTCCATGTGGCATTATATATACGGGTGGTTGAGGGCCGTCTTGCTGCCAGAATGGTATCGATGACCTGGTTGGCAAACCCTTCTTTCCTTAAACGGTCCCGCTCAACCTCCAGATGGCTAGCTGAAGCCACTGCGGGTTCGGATGCAGGAGAGGTCCCTGGGATAACGAGACTCTGTCTGGTGGGATCCTCCAGGGAAGGGCCACTGACAGGTTGCGCAGGTCCGCAAACCATGGCCTCCTGGGCCAGTATGGGGTGACCAGGAGGAGTTCCGCCCTCTCGTGAATCAGCTTTTGGATCACTCTGGGGATCAACGGTAGTGGGGGAAATGCGTATAGAAGCCCTGTGGGCCAGGGACAACGTAGGGCATTGTGGTTCTCTGCCCCCTGAGCGGGGTACCTCGAGAAGAACCTCGGGAGTTGGGCGTTGAGCGGAGATGCGAATAGATCCACTAGTGATTGGCCGAAGATTGCTGAGGCTTCCCTGAACAGGGAGGGGTGCAGGCACCATTCTGACTGGTCTACAGTGGCCCTGCTCAACCAGTCTGCCTGAATGTTTGAGGCCCCCGAGATGTGATCTGCCCTGATGGATAAGAGGTTGGTCTCCGCCCAGCGACAGAGACGCTCGGCCTCCCGCATGAGCCGAATGGAATGTGTGCCCCCCTGCCTGTTGATGTGCACCTTGGCTGTGATGTTGTCTGTCAGAATGAGGACGTGACGTCCGTGTACCTGGGGAAGGAAGCTGTGTAGGGCCAGGTATACAGCGTGAAGCCCCAGCCAATTTATGCTGCACCGTTGCTCGGCTGCTGCCCATGTGCCCTGAGCTGAGAGCGAGTGGAGATGAGCGCCCCATCCGGATAGGCTGGCGTCTGTGGTGAGGGTGACCCTTTGGGGCTCCTTGAAGCAATGCCCTTTGTTGATGGCAGGTCTGGTCCACCAGAGAAGGGATGCGAGAACCCTTGGAGGTACCTTCACCATGGTCTTTGAGTTGCTTCTTCCTGATCGCTGATATGGAAGCAGGAACCACTGAAGGGATCTGGTATGTAAACGGGCCCAGGGAACAATGGAAATGCATGAAACCAATTTGCCAAGCAATTTTGACAAGTCCAGTAATGCCACCTTTTTTGCTCGCCTGATCTCCCTGACCGATTTCTGGATGCTGAGAAATCTTTTGGGAGATAGGAAGACCCTTCCTTTAACCAAATCAATCACTGTCCCCAGGTGTGCTATTCGGGTGGATGGAGATAGCTGGCTCTTTTCCCAATTAACGAGAAAGCCATGTGCCTGGAGAGCAACGAGGGTGGTTCTGGTGTCCCTTTCTGCTTGGCGTTTGGAAGGGGACAGGATAAGGATGTCATCCAGATAACAGTGAATACGGATGGGGAAATGTCTAAGGTGAGCCGCCAGGGCTGCGAGAACCTTGGTAAAGGTCCTCGGGGCCGAGGCCAAACCAAAGGGAAGGGCCACATACTGAAAGTGTTGACTGTTGTAGCAAAACCGCAGAAATTTGAAATAGGAGGGTCGAATAGCGATGTGTAGGTATGCCTCTGAGACGTCAATGGAAGTGAGCCAGTCTCCCTTCCTGGTACCCTGAAGAATAGACTGTAGCATGTGCATCTTAAATTTATGCCGGATAATGTATCGGTTAAGCCTTATATGGGCCTCCACCCTCCAGAGTGTTTGGGAACGATGAAGAGGTGAGAGTAAAACCCTCTTCCCTGTTGCGAGGGTGGGACAGGCTGTATCGCCTTGATTTCAATGAGATGTTTGATAGCGGCCTCTATTAGATCACGTTTGACGCGATCTTTGGAAAGAGGGGAGACCATGAAATGCTCGGGGGGGGGACTGAAATTCAAGGGAGAGGCCGAATCTGATGGTGTCCCTAACCCAGGCATCAGATGTAGAGGATTCCCATTGGTCAGCAAAATGTTTGAGGCGTCCACCAATGGGATGGGGGGTGAGGGACTTATCTTGGGCACCGGAAAGGTTTACTACCTGCGCCCCGAAAGGGTCTCTTGTAGTTGGCACCCCTTCTGTTCCTATCACCGGGGTCGGTTCGATCCTGGGGTGGGACCGACCGAAAGGGCGGGGCTCTCTGAAACCTGGGAGGGAAATGTGTCTGATAGGAGGTCTGAAAGGATCCCCTCCGAAAGGGCTGGGATACTCTGCCTTCAGATCTGCGAAAAAGAGACAGAAGAAATTTTTTCTTATTTCGCTTTCCATTAATAAAGGGTCAAGGGCCGGACCAAAGAGTTTGCCGACCGAGATGGGAGCAGAAGCCAATTTTACTTTGTTTTTGACGTCTGCTTGCCAATGTTTGAGCCAGAGCAGACGCCGGGCTGTAACCTGGGATGAGATAGCCCTGGTGGAAAATTTAACGGCATGGAAGGTAGCGTCACCCAAGAATTCTGCTGCTGCCGTAAGCTTGGCAATGTCCTGGTCTGCCCTGGTATTGGATGGGGGGACATGCTGCTTTAATTGACGGAGCCATCTAATGGAGGATCGTGTAAAAAAGGATGCAGCGGTGGCTGCTCGAATGGCCCAAGCATTAGATTGATGCGCCCGGCGTAACGCCATTTCGGCCCGTTTGTCCTTTGGTTTTAGGGCTTCAAAAGCGTCGCTTGGGGTAGAGGATGACGCTAACCCCACAATGGGCTCGTCAACCTCGGGAGTCTCTAACAGGGTGGAAAACTCCGCATCGAGGTGGGATGGCGCCCCTGTTGAAGCCAATTGTTTCGCTACCAGGTCAGAAAAAATGGGTGGAGTAGGAATCACTTCGGCCTCCACGACCAGTTGTCTGAAGATGGAATCCTCTGGGTCACCAGAGGTTGCTGGGGAAGTATCAGAGGGTGACTGTGACACCAGTCCAGAAATATTTTTTGCCTTAAACAATGACTTGAACAGGAGGGGTTTGAACAAGCCTACGAAGGCGGGCTGGTCAGGGGTAATACCCTCGTCCTCCGACATTTCTCCTTCCATTGGTTCCACCTCTGAAAGGGGTTCAGAGTAATGTACGGACCCCATATCAAATTCTTCCTCTTCCCTAAAGTGTTCTAGACCTGTTTCCTCTTCCTCCTCCTCCTCCCTTTCTGGAAAGGGGATATCCCCCTGTGGAAGTACCTGACCCTGGTGAGGTTCCGGTCTGGGGAGAGATCTGCCAGAAACGGATTCGATATCAGGAACCATCGTTGGTAAACCTGGCCTGGTCATCTGCTGGAGACCTTCCGCAATTCCTTGGCGGATAGCCAGCTGCATCCATTCTCTTATCTTGTCTGGGACCAGGTCTGCAGATGGTTCGTCTTGTCGTAGGCCAGCAGCTGTCAGAGTAAAGGTAGCCTCGGGTGTCTAGGTGGCTGGTGTGACAGCGGTTTGAAGGCTCTGAGCGGGTGAGCTGTGCCTGGGGGAAGAAAAATGGTCTGGAGGAGCGGGGGGGTTGAGTTGAGGTAGATGGTACCGAACCTGAGCCCCTTGAACATTTATCAAATTCCTTCTCTAGTGCCCTGTGGCGTCTTAACGCATCTCTCTGAGAGGCCTTGGATGTTTCCTTGGCCTGCCTGCGCAAATGGTGCGTCTTTGATTTGGCCTTCAAGGAAGGTCCTCTGGGGTTGTCCTCTGCCATAATAAAAAGCAAAAGTAAGGTATGATAATAATCAAATGAGGCGGTTGGCTCGCCTAGGAGTTTGACCTACAACAAGGCCGGATGCCCTACAGTTGTTCCACGTCCCCCTTTTGGAAAAAAATTTATTCTTTATTATTATCATTACTATTATTATTATTGATAATATCTATATATCTATATATATTTATTTATTTCTTTATTTATTTTTTAAATAATAATAAAAAATTGGAATATTAATAAACAAGGGCTAGAGTACCGGAGTACTATAGTAATTATTTCCAATTGAACAAAAAGCACTTAAGAAATTAAAGAAAAAATGGTCAGATCAGCCAATAAGCCAAATGAATGCTGAGGCCAAAAGGAAAAACAAGATGGGCCTCCTGCAGTTGCCTCCCAGCCAAAATGGGTGGTACTAGTGCTGCCTCTTACTTCGCCACTGAGCAGGCTGCGGGATAGCCAACAGATCTCAGAAATAGGCAATAGGACTGGGAGCCACAATGCCTAAACGAATAACCGGCTCTAAACAGGCCTGCCGGTCCTGCTTTGGGCCCCTGAAAACTCACCACAGTGAAATAAATATAAAACAAAATGGCAGCCGGCCACGAGGCGGCGCCCAAAATGGCGGCCGTTAGCCAGCACGAGAGCTCAGGACAGAATTAGCCTCCCCAAGAGAAATCCAGCCAACAAGAGATGAATCGAGGGGTAGGTAGGAGAGATTGGCTCTCCTTCGCAATAAAGGGTTCGTGGGGGGAAGAAACAACGAGCGCGATAAGTTTCGCAATACACAAGCCGCTGATTGCAATCAGAAGCGGCTTCAAACAAACGGCAGGGAGAAACAAAGACGTTAGAGGAGGGTGGAGGGGGGGTGCGAAGGTGCTTATTCCCCCGTTCCTACCCCCTTGAGGGGCGAAAAAACGCTCCTCTCTTTTGAGGTTAAGCAGACCAGTTGTGCAGGGGCCAAGAAATAAAAGGAAAGATTAAACCTGAAATTAAAGTCTTAAATCCTGAATCGGCCAAGGAGCTTTGAGAGAAACTGCCTGTCTCTTGCGAGGCTGAGCTAAAACTGGGGAATGCTACGAGGGAGTCACATGGACGGGGAGGAGTGTTCCTCAATTAAAGCTCAGCCTGTGAGTGCAGAGACTGGAGCACCTCCCACTCTGGATGCTCGAAGCAGCTCTATGGAGAACATCCAGTTCTATAGAACCAGTGGGAACCGGTAGAATCCCACCCCTGCTTTGAAGTGAGGTTGGATTTGTGAAGGAATTCTGGTTGTTCCAGGACATCTCAGCATGGAAAATATAGACAGCAGCAAGCACTAGGAAGGCCTCCTGTAATATAAAAGTATACTTCCATACACAGGCCATTCATTTGCCACTGCACAGAGAAGACATGCCAACCTCATTCCAGGTTTAAGGGCAGCTTTCTCCTATCTGGTGTTCTCTGAATGGTCTGGAAAAACCCCAAATAGAGTCATTAAGGGTAGGCCAGGTTAAAGACATATACTTCAGTACACATTGCCCTGAACAAGATATACAGTACGCTTAGCAGCCATCTTCATGTATATGTCATGTATAAATGCTTACCGTGGCACTTGCCATGGCCTCAATTATATGTTCTTCTTGCAAGCTGGAAGACAAGCAGATTTCATACAAGCAAGAGGTTGAGAAGAAAGATCAGCAGGCAGTATAGCTGACAGTTAGCCAAGTAAGTATGCAGGGGTCATTTCTGTCTGAGAAGTCTAGACAGACAGTGTCTGGAGCACCATGGGATCCGCCATGGGGAGCATTGGAGACCTCTTAGATGACCCCATCCTGCTTAACTAATGGGTGTAATTCCTTTCTTTGAAGGATGGTACCAAAGGCCAGGTAGGTGGCATAGCAGAATACTAAAGTCCTCTTCAAGAATATCTACAACATGATTCAACCTCACACTGTTTCCTTGCTTTCTGGCATAGATCCGGTTCCTGATGAAAAGCTATTCATTTCTGAGAGAATCGATGCCTCCTCTTCTCCATGCCAGGGACCAAGTTGGTGAGTTTGACTTGGAGGAACTTAATGGTGATTATGATGGCTGTAAGTCGCCCACATAGTCACCAAACTGATTTTCCACCAATTGCAGCACCTAGTGGTAGCATAAGATAGTCATCCAACTACTGGCATGCTAATTGCTATCATACACCGATGGAACTATTGGATTAGACTTTCCATTTGCCTGTTAGTGATTGCGTAGATGTTGTAAGTAGAATTTAAGTATAGCAAAATACTAAGTGTGCTGTCCCAGCCAGTCTATGGGAATTGGATAGTTACTTAGGAATTATGAGCTTTCCCCTTAAGGGAATGCATCATGGTAAATGTAGTTAAAGGTATCCTGGGAAATGTAGTTCATGTCACATGGCCACATCTCTAATCCCGATTGGTCACTAATTTGACCCTCGATGGGTTGGGGGAGTTTCCCTCACTTTTGCCTGAACTCTTTAACTCATGGCAGCTTCTTTCTATTGCTACGAGATGGGTTAGGAGATAACCATCTTTTACTACAAGGCAGATATACAAAGGATTGGTCATTAAAGAAGAACTTCATCACAAACGTGAGTTATGAGGATACCTGATGAACCAATAAATGTAATTTGTTATGGACGTCTTGTTGAGTTATCTATCTGCATCTGTACAGCTTCAAATCCACCTCTGTGCAGAAGGTAGAAAAGTAAAAGATGAAGTCCTGAAACCCATCTGTATAAAGATTGTTAATTTGGATTTGTGATAAAGCAAAGTAATATTGAAGCCAGGAGTGAATATGCAATGTTAATCTAAACCTGCATGTATCATCTCTCTCTCTCTCTCTCTCTCTCTCTCTCTCTCTCTCTCTCTCTCTCTCTCTCAGCATCGGAATTTTTTACATGCTGTTTGGATGGTGGGAGAGATTGGAATTCCCCCACATGCTACAAACAAAGAGAACCAGTAACCCACCCACCCCCCTCTTCTTTGCTCAATTTGTTGTCCTGCTATCTCAGACTCCATTTGCATAACAAGGAGAGTCAGATATTTCCCAGCTCTCAAAGGAAAACCAAACCTCTGTCTTTAAACCTTCTACAAATGCAGTGAGAGACTCTGAGAAATCATGCCTGTATGTTTGTTGGTAAAACAAAGCTGATCTTCCTCTGCTTCTCTGGCAAAGCAATAAAGAGGCCACAGTTATGAAAATTCCTCCAGCCAGAGCCATCTCCACAGCAATGGGCACATTCCTTCCCCCTGAAGAGAGGCACCTAATCTAGCAATGATTTAAACAGTCAGCATTTGTCTTTTGCTATCCTTTTGTTATTAACGGATTTTTCCTTTAACAAATTAGTAGCGATCTAAAGCAACCACGATGCAGCATCGTATTCACCTTTCCTTCCAGCATTTTCAATTGCCATTCAACTGCTAGACTCTACCACCATCTTATATGATTTTTTTTTTACAAAGTCTCTCAAGATTGATCAGTGTTTATCCATTGATAATCCCTTTTTTGAAACCATTGTGGACAATTTAATCAATTTAATTCAAATGTCCCAAGAGTAACTGCAACCTAACATGGGCGTAGCAACAGCGTCTTCCTGACCCTCTGCTGCCACCTTGTGAAGCAAGCGACAATAATAGGCATATTTCTGCGTTCAGCCCTCTAGTCTTCAGACTTCGCGACGCAACCTCTAGTGCCCCCTTGTGTTGCAAGCTCACAATGCACCCTAGAAGCAGCCATATTGTGTGGTGTGCTAGCATCGCCCAGACTCTGCAATGCCACCTATGTGCTCAAGTATTAAATCCAGCAGCAAAAGGGAATTGCACAGAAATTCACTAAATTTCCCAAAATTCTCCCTTTGACAATTTGAAGCATGGCAACTTCCTCAGCCATGATAGATGTCTCTGATGTACCAGAAGACCCGATTCCTCCACCCACCCTTGTTGTAAACGTGGAGCCTGATTCCCAAAATCCAGTTTTAGATGTCCAACCCTCTGGAGAAGCCGCGATACCTCAGAAGGCCTATGACCTCAGATGGCATAGGAAGCTTACCTCACCCACGGTGACATGCTTCAGAGAGGATTGGGAAAGGCAGTATCTACATCACGCAGATGCATGGATGGAGCTGTTCAAGATTTGTGACACACACAAAAGCAAGTTGCCCCTCGAGAGCCTCTTCCTCATGCAGAAGGAGTTAGAGAAGCACCTCGCATGGTGGAGAGACAGTGAAAATAAGCTTAAATACATACCGTCAAACCTGGAAGACCCAGAGTTCCAGGAACACATTCATTGCTTCGAGTAGGAGAACAAAGAATGCGAAGACAGCATTCGGGAAGGCAGAAACTCCCTCCAGACTGTGATCTTCAATGTGCTTCAAAAGGAGAAGGGGCAAGGGAGAAGTCCACATCCGACATAGGTCTTCAATCACAAGCAGCTTCTTCCCACCATTCTAAGAAAGCCTCCTCCCTCCACCCCAAATCGGCTAGATCGCGGGCAGTTTCCAGTGTCTCATGCCAATTCTCTGCTGCCAGCTCTCACCATCCTTCCAGAGCATCCTCCCATCGTGGCAGTGCATCTAAGGCCTTCAAAGCAGCAAGTTACGCCGAACAGGCTGCAGAAGCTGAAGTAGAAGCTGCAGTAGCAGACGCAGAGCTATGCGCCACAGAGGAGGTAACACGGCAGAAGGCAGCAATAGTGGCTCAACAGGCTGAAATAGCGGCTCAACAGGCTGAAATAGCGGCTCAACAGGCCAAAGCCCAGGCCAGTTAACAGGCTGAAATAGCCAAAGCCCAGGCCAGTCAACAGGCAGAAATAGCCAAAGCCCAGGCCAGTCAACTGGCAGAAATAGCCAAAGCCCAGGCCAGACAACAGGAGGAAATAGCCAAAGCACAGGCCAAATTGGAATTGGCCGAATGGCAAAGAGATGCCACAACAAAGACGGCACGTGCCGCAGCATGGCGGAAGATGGCCGACAACACCTCCTTCCAATTCAAACTCGAAGAGTTGGGAGAAGAGAGCCCAGATACATGGGTCAAGGCCTACGTGAACGAGCAGCACTCGCTACAAAACAAGCAGATGGAACCGCCTCAATTGCCTAGCAGTCTCCCACAACCAAAGAGGCACAGGGATGAATCTCAACCACAGACTCTACACATCAGTTACGCAACTGACGTTGTACGACCTAAAGTACGAGATTCACTTCCCACCAACAGCAAACCTTCCCCAACTGATGTTGTATGTACTAAGGTCCAAGATTCTCTTCCCAATACTAGCATTCCTACTCCAACGTTTCATGCCCTGCCAAGTGAGCAAATTTGCCCACCAGTGCTCACAACGACCTCTCAATGAGTCGACATGCCATCAACGACACCTACCACACTCAATCCACAGGCAGCAGCATTCCTGCCACAACCTCAATAGCAATCCAGCTCCCAGGCACCACAAGGTAACTGCGCCCAGCCTACACATCAGCGTGACGCTCGACCATCGTCCCCAGTATGGGAGAATGACATCCTCCATAAATACTGGGAGGAAGACTACAACCCGTCGTTGACTTACAACCCAAACCCACCCTACGAGAATCCAGGGGGAGAACCCTCTACGTCAATACCTCCCCCCCCAACTCAGCAAATGCTGAAGATTACTGTAGAAACTTGGCTGTACAGAGTGGAAAGCTAAATTTGCATGCCAACGGAGTTCGCAGATTCTCTGATAAGCCAGGCGGTGAGTATCTAATATGGAAGAAACTTTTCCTGCGCCCCATTCAGGCGGCACGCATGAACCCTGCTAAAATAATCGGACACTTGATAGCATGGCTAGGGCCACAGTCTGCCGACATACCTAGGGCACTTTTGGCATCCCACTTAGATGACCCAGCCGCTGCCCTACGGTTATCATGGAAAAGGCTTGATGAACTGTATGGCGCTCCTGAGGACATAGAAGCAACACTCTTGGATAGCCTCAACAGTTTTCCTAAAATTCCTATTGACAAGCCTCGCCGAATCATAGACCTCGCTAACATACTTCTCCAGCTGAGAACGGCACAACGGGATCCCAACTTACCGGCACTTGCCTGTCTCAATCACGTCGACACGCAGAACAAAATTGTTCGAAAACTTCCGCAGGTGCTAATTGAAAAGTGGCTCATTTACTGACACCTTCATGGCCAAGGGTCACCACCGCTTTATACCCTTCACACTTCTTGAAGAATTTGTGTCCCAACAGGCAACGATGTGCAACACACACCGGGCCCGTGGACTTAGAGCTGTTAGTCCTCCTTATGACAGAAGATACAACAGCAACCATATATCGCCCTCAGGCCCTATGCACATTACCAGGGAAAGATCCTTCATGGTTGTCCATCAAACCAAGATCGACTCCTCATCCACATACAGTTGGGGAGAGAACTCATCTGATACAGCACAATTTAGATCTCTGAAAACAAGGATAATACAGTTTTGTCCTATGCACAACACTCATCACTCACTGAACAGCTGCACTGGGTTTGCAGCGAAATCACTGACCCAACGAAAAGAGTTACTAAGGGAGTACCAATACTGCTACAAGTGTTGTGAATCCAAACATCTGTCCAAGTACTGCACAGCCAAGGTGCAATGCGACTTATGCAATAGTGTCCAACACCCGACCACGCTGCATCCAGACACCGAGCCACCATTGCAGATATCTTGTAACCCTCCTTCGGACAAGGAGCCTCAACGTAACACAGAAGCAGACAGGGCTTCTCGGCAGACTGCTAAACCACAACCAAAACCAAGGATGAGTGTCAACTGCACAGCACTGTATGCCAACTCACCGTGCCCTCGTTCATGTCTTCCCATATGTTTAGCCAAAGTGTACCCTGAAGGACGCCCTGAAGATGCTGTGAAAATGTACGTGGGGATAGACACTCAAAGCACCTGCACCCTGGCCAGACCCCGCATTCTTCAACCTCTTTGAGGTGCAACAAGACAAACTTCCCTTCACTGTATCAACGTGCCATGGACCAAGAAGCACGGCGGGGAGGACAGCTACTGGACTCTGCATAGAGTCATTGGATGGAGTTCCTGATTCCCACTACAGCCCGTATTTGAATGCGATGGGATACCGAACGACCGCAGTCAGATCGCAACACCTGAGGTCATAAGTAGCATGCCTCACCTACAGCACCTGGCTCATCACTTTCCCACTCTAGATCCGGAGGCTGAGATCCTACTCTTGCTGGGAAATAATGCCCCGTGCGCCTTTCTCTTCTCTGAGTCAGTCGGCGACCCTGTAGACAGCCCAGTGGCCATCAAATCTCCACTAGGATGGGGGATCATAGGAATTGTCAGTGACGATCGGATGCAGGCTCCAACCCAGGCAAATGCCTTAGCACCATCCATTCCAACTGCCTTCCGACGCCCTTTAACACCATCGAAAACAAGAATGCCATTCCAGCCTAAAAGGCCACCGGCAATCAGTACACTTTCGCTAGGACACCCAAAACGGCCATCAGCAACCACCAGACATCCACTAAGTCGTTCTACATGGGCATATGCCTACGCAACACCCTTTCCAACACCTTCCCGATGCCCTTTGACACCGTGGAAGAGTACTGTTCCAACCCTAAAAGGCTGCCAGAAACAATCACCAGACTTTCACAATTGGTACCAAGAGTACCAGTCAACCCTAAAAGGCCACCGGAAGCGACCAGCAGACTTTCACCTTTGCTGCCAAGAGTACCTGTACACCCTAAAAGGCTGCAAGAGGTGACCAGCAGACTTGTACCGAGAGACTGAACTTGAAGATTGCACCTCAAGCTTTGCACGCTTTGCTTTGTTTGATGCTTTATTAATGTTTACTGTTTTTTCTTAGTTATATAGCTAACTGTTTATCTTAGTTATATAGTTATCTGCTATTCAGTTAGTATTACTGTCTACTGCTTATCTTAGTTTATAGTTAATTTTTTTCTCTTCCTTTAATAGTGGAATTTACAATTCCAGGCGGGGAGTGTGCTGTCCCAGGCAGTCTATGGGAATTGGATAGTTACTTAGGAATTATGAGCTGTCCCCTTAAGGGAATGAATCATGGTAAATATAGTAAAAGGTATCCTGGGAAATGTAGTTCATGTCACATGGCCACATCTCTAATCCCGATTGGTCACTAATTTGACCCTCGATGGGTTGGGGGAGTTTCCCTCACTTTTGCCTGAACTCTTTAACTCATGACAGCTTCTTTCTATCGCTATGAGATGGGTTAGGAGATAACTATCAGATAACTACAAGGCAGATATACAAAGGATTGGTCATTAAAGAACTTCTTCACAAACGTGAGTTATAAGTGTTGTGACTCCGGGTTTGGAATCTGCTCCTTTGGCAGATGGGAGTTCGAGCGAAGAAGATATGGCAGCGAAATATGAGCCGGCATTGATAAGTGACTTGGATGTTAGCCAGGATGAGGAAATGGATTTAACAAGGAGAGATGAACCTGAGTTAGTGGAGATGTCAGGACCTTCGACCTTCTCTAATTCTTCCTCTGAGCAACAGCCGGGAATAACTAACAAGGAAAACATGCGAGAGTTTTCCAGCGAAGAAGAGAACTTTGAGAGATCATGGCTCGACGTAAGAAATAGACGTAGGTTAAGACGTCAAACTCAGTTAGGAAGGAGGCGTCGAGCCAGTGACTAATTAGGGAAATTAACATGCTCCATAAGAGGATAAAAGGAAACGGCTGGGCTGGTGAAATTCGCCAGAAGCAAAGTGATTAATGGAAGTGAAAACACGACGAGAACTCTTGAGACTTTGAGAATTTATTGCCACGTCAGGATTGCTGGACAGAGTGTGGATTTACTATTGAGGATTGGAATACCTCAATAGTTCTCTTGCGGGGGTTTGTTTTTTGGTTTGTGATATTTTTGGAACTGCTGAATTTCGTTTTGCTCACCTGTAATTAAAGGGGAGACATAACATATAAGGATACCTGAAGAAACCAATAAATGTAATTTATTAGGGACATCTTGTTGAATTATTTATCTGAATCTGTACAGGTTCAAATCCACCTCTGTGCACAAGGCAGAAAACTAAGAAAAGGGATATGGATGCAAAGCAAAAGAAACCTCTTGCCTGGGTCAAATACATTTCACCAAATCATTCACCAAATCACTCCTATTTGCCAGACTTTATTTTGTATGAAGAGCTGCAGAACATAGGTTATTTATTTATTTATTTATTTGTCTTTTATAAGCAGCTCAATTTTTTTAAAAAAAATCTGATATACAGTGCAAAATTTTATTGATTGCATTTTGTCCTATACATCTCCCTGTGAACACTTCCTTGTTTGTTGCTTTTATATACCATATTGTGGCTATTCTGCCTTAGCTATTTTGCCATAGAACAAATCTTGCCCAGCACGTACACCACTCAGGGCAAATTCCACTGAAACTGACAGGATTAACTACAAAAGTCTGTGTCAGCTAGAAACTGTGTATTTGGTATTAGGACATGTCTACCCGAAAACTATCAGTCATGTAGTCTGCTCTTTGTGTCACGTATCTTGGTTGTAATGATTAACTCTGTAACTTCTTTGTTTCCTGCAATCACCCCGCACCCCCGTCTTTGGAATCAGCACAATAAAAGGGGACAGCGCAAAGCAATCGGGGCCGCCGGGACCATTCCATCTGCCCCAGGCGCGATGTGTTTCCTCACCTAAAGAAACTGTTTGTTTTGTGTCTTTTTCTTTGTGCCTTGGCACTCACCCTCGCGAGGGTCCCGCTAAATTATTTCTTGAAAGGAATTCAGCAACAGACTGGAGAATTGAATCAATGGACCGGTCGCTCGACGCGACAACTGGGGGCTCGTCCGGGATCCTTCGATTCGTCCGGGATCCTTCAATTTTCTAGTTTCACGGTGTGACTTCTGTCTAGGGGTGCATCGCCTTCACTCCCATTTCTACGCACCTGGCAAAGGCTCCGACGAACGTAAGTAATGGGCTCCTCACTTTCCAAGGTTTCGTCAGGACATAGGGACGAACTTTACGATTTGGTGAAGAAGGCTAATTCCTTTCAAAAAATCAATGGTACCACTGTGTACCCTATTTCTAAGAAATCTTTAAATAAATTTATAATTTACATAGAGGCACATTGTCCAGCCTATCCCTCTGCGGGAACTCTCCGCCATTCTCTATGGGAAAGATTAGGGAAATATCTACACGAAATTCCTAGAGCTCCCATGGATATACTCATTTCTTGGAGAGCGATAATGGCTGCTATAACCACTGTTTATCCGCCTTCTACTCTTCCTGAAACCTCTTTTTCCCCTGTTTCCTCTGATTCCCCTTCTCCTTCAAAAACTACTAAGCCTCTTGCGGCTCATCTTGACACAATTTCTTCCTTACCCCCTCCGTATCCTGACATTTCTTTCCCTTCTCCTTCCGCTCCTTCTTCTCTTCCTGACCCTTCTCCGATGAAACCTGTGGGAGGTATTATAACTAATCTTCTGTCATCACCTCTGCCTTTAGAAACAGAAGATCCTTCTGCTTATCCTATGACTATTATCCCTGGTGCAGCGGGAGGCAATGTTCACAGCAACATTGAGTTTAAAGTTTTAAAAAATATAAAAGATGCAGTTACAACTTATGGATTACACTCTCCTTTTACTCGGGGAATACTTGATTCTTTGGTCACCGCTAATACTGTTATGTTACTTTATGACTGGAAAATGCTTTTCTCTATGCTTATGACTCCGGCGCAATATGTTGTGTGGCAATCTGAATATGAAAAAGGTGTTGAGGCTGAAATTCGTAGGGGTTTGCCTGCTGGAGTAACTGTAGATCATTTAATGGGAAAAGGTCAATCCTCTACTCTAGCACAACAACAAAATTCCCCCCGTCGCAGTTTTGCCATTATTCATATGTGTGCTATGAATGCCTTAAAGCGAGTGGATGATTCAGATTCGCAGTCCACCCAAGCATTTTTGAAAATTATGCAAAATCCTGATGAGCCATATGCTTCATTCATCAGTCGCCTTCAGACAGCCCTAGATCGACAGATAGATAATTCTACTGCCAAACAAGAGTTACTTATAAAATTGGCTTTTTCCAACGCAAATCATGACTGTCAAAAAATTCTACAGCCAGTCGCTAATAAGCCAGGCGTGACATTGGCTGAGTTTTTACAACTCTGTAGAATTGTAGGAACAACCACTCATAAAATGAATACGCTTGCTACTGCTATCACTGCTTCATTACCGGATCCTAATTCCGCCTCCACTTCTCCTCCCGATGCTTTCGCTGTAACACGCAACGGCAATTGTTTTAACTGTGGCAAGCCCGGACATTTTAAAAATCAATGTCGTATGCCAGGGGGTGGGGCCGCTCTTCGTGGCCAAACCAGAGGTCCACCTCCCTCATCTAAGCCACAAACCATCTGTCCTCGCTGCCGGAAAGGCTATCATTGGGCTTCACAATGTCGTTCTAATCCTCCTCTCTCTCAGCCTTCGGGAAACTAATTGAGGGGTCTTCAGCTAACCCCGCCACAAAGGCTGAATTACCTGCCACAACATTTCCTGTTGTGCTGTTAGAGGATCTTGTGTATGATGATCCTGGCGCTGTTTTCACTCTTCCTTTAACTACAACGCTTTTCAAACCTCTGCCTCCTTCCACACCTGTCTTACTTATTCCCAATTCTTCCCTTACCATAGAGGGTGTGGTTGCTGCTCCTTACTTATATGATTCTTCTGCTCTTAATAATCTTGCTTTGGCTGCAATAGGGGATCGTTGCTTTTCTTTAAAAAAAGGGGACAGTAGTGGCTACGCTTATAATTTTGCCTCTTTTTGAACCTCTCTCCTTGTTTGCATTACAGCAGCCTGTCCAAGCTTCAAAACCCACTCTTTCTGTCACACTCAATGGTCGCATTTTTGATGGTCTGATTGACACCGGTGCAGACGTTTCTGTTATTCGTTCCTCTGAATGGCCCTCTTCTTGGTCTCTCACAGAAGCTTCTTCAGTGCAGGGCGTAGGTGGGGCCCAAGCTGCTAAGGTCAGCTCTCATTGGCTCTCTGCTTCTACTAAGCATTCTACCTTAACTGCTTATCTTAAACCCTATATCCTTCCTCTACATTGTAACCTCTGGGGACGTGATTTACTCTCTCAATTTCAGGCTTATATTCAGCTACCATAGTTTTTCTATCTAAATGTCCATTTCTCCTTTATCCCTTACTCTTAAAACCTCTATTCCTGTTTGGGTGGATCAATGGCCTCTCACCAAAGAAAAATTGGAGGCTTTACATCTTCTTGTCCATCAACAGTTAACAGAGGGACATATTGAATCATCCACCAGTCCTTACAACACCCCTGTCTTTGTCATTAAAAAGAAATCTGGCAAATGGCGCCTCCTTAATGATCTCAGGGTCATTAATTCCATTCTTCAGCCCATGGGACCCCTGCAGTGTGGCCTGCCTAATCCTAATTTGATCCCAGCTGGATTTGATCTCATAATAATAGATTTAAAGGACTGTTTCTTTTCCATACCTCTGGCACAAAAAGATAGGATCATCTTTGCCTTTACAGTACCAGAGCTTAACAACTCTAAACCCACCTCTCGGTATCAATGGAAAGTTCTTCCACAAGGTATGCTAAATTCACCAACTATGTGTCAATTTTTTGTCAATGAGGCTCTGCGGCCTTATCGATCTCAATTTCCTAGTTTTCTTGTATATCATTACATGGATGATATCTTAATTGCTGCCGATGGGCCAAAGGGGACGGTCCAAAAAACCTTCCCGATCCTCTTGACCACATTAGCAAAAGCAGGGTTACATATAGCACCTGAAAAAATCCAGTCTCACTACCCGATGCAATATTTAGGCCACAAGGTTTTAGCTTCCACAGCATCTCCACATATCCCTTCACTCACACTTCCCCAGCCAACCACGCTGGTCCAATTACAGCAGTGCTTGGGGGTTATTAACTGGGCTCGACCATATCTTGCTCTAACCACACATATGCTATCACCACTCTTTCAAGCACTAGTAGGATTGAAAAATCCAGCAGATAAGGTCTATCTTTCAGATCAGCACCTAGAGGCTTTACAACAAGTAAACACAGCCCTAGCCACCCGATGGGTAAACCGTGCACTCACAGACACACCACCTTCTCTTGCTATCCTTTCCACTCATCAACTACTGACTGCAATAATTGTCCAAATATCAGATGCAAGAAATCTTCATATCTTGGAATGGCTACACCTACCACACACTCCAAAAACATCTATTTTTACTAGAGCAGCGCAAATGGCCTCTCTTATAGAAAAAGGGCGTAAGAGAACCAAAGCCCTGATGGGAATGGATATTTTTACATTGTATATTCCTTTTAAGATCACTCAATGGGAACCTCTTTTTCAGACTTCCACAACCCTGCAGGACGCGTTGGAAGATTGGTGTGGCCAAGTGTCGTGCCACCTTCCCTCTGATTCACGACTGCAGGTGTTGGGACAGTTCCTTTTGTTTTACAATCACCTTTTGTCCAACAGCCATTGAAGGAAGGCTTCACTGTATTTACTGATGGTTCAAAAAATATTGGAGCATGTACATGGTACGAAAATGCTCAATGGCATAAACGTTTAACTACTTCACAAACATCAGCACAACAAGCTGAATTAGCTGCCTTCCTATTGGCGTTGTCTCTTTTTCACAACAACCTTTAAATGTAATATCTGATAGCATGTATGTTACCCAGATGGTTGCTCATATTTTCGATGCATATATCTCCCCTGTTACCCCTCCCTCTCTCATGACACTTTTTTGCAGCTTCAGACCCTGTTGAAAAACGAGGGAAACCCTTATTTGTAGCCCATATCAGAAGTCATCAGCAATTGCCTGGATTCCTAGCAGAAGGCAATCATATGGCAGACGAGGCTTGTAAAATTATGGCCTCCTCTCCCCTTCTCCAACAGCCTTCACCTGGGGAGAGTCATGATTATTTTCATCAAAACAGGAAAGCCCTAGTGCGACAATTTGGAATTACATATCAAGAAGCCACGGCAATAATTCAACAATGTCCAACATGTAGCTTGCAGGCCAAAGGTATCCCCGAAGGCGTTAATCCCAGGGGTACTCAAGCCTGTGATACGTGGCAAATGGATATCACTCATTATCCTCCCTTTGCTCCCTGGAAATACATTCATGTATCAGTAGATACTTATTCAGGGTTTATTATAGCTACATTGCAAAGAGGAGAGGCTACCAAAAATGTTATTAATCACTGTATTCGAACATTCGTAACGTTGGGATGTCCAAAAATTCTCAAAACAGATAATGGTCCTGCTTATGTCAGCTCTCCCTTTGCTGAGTTTTGTCATAAATGGGCCATTACCCATAAGTTCGGTTTACCCTTCAACAGCCAAGGTCAAGCGATTGTGGAGAGATCGAACCAAACTTTGAAACAGGCCCTTGATCGGCACTTGGGGAAAAAAGGCTCAGGCCCCCCGAACCTCCCAACGTTGCAAAATATCTTAAATGTTTGTCTTTATACTCTTAACTTTCTCAATCTTACTGGCTCTCCTCCTGCCACGGCGGCTTCCCGCCACTTCACCAAGCCAGTAGTTCCCTCTTCCCGTCCTCTTGTCTATTTCAGACAGCTTCCAGATCCTGCGTGGAAAGGTCCTGCACAGCTCATCACCTGGGGAAAGGGTTACGCTGCTGTCCAACTTCCTGATCGAGTGCTTTGGGTTCCTGCTCGCTGTGTCAGACCTTACCATGGCAAACCTGACTCTGATCCTAATCTTTCTTCTGATATCGATACTTCCTGTCTTTTCTCAATTTAGGGCATCTCCTGATGCTATTTTTGCTTTCCTTGCTGACACTGTTACCTTTGTTTTTAAAGATAATCTCCTTCCTGCATGTAATTATGTTTTCCAACACAACGGTCGTTTCCTTCCTCCTACTTCTGACATAACTGTTCACTATTACTATTCTCCTTGTTTAATCTTTTTAACTATACATGTCACTCCGCTTACTATAGGTTCCTATTCTTGCTTGGGGTTTTTCCACAATCACACCTATTTCAATCACACTGTTCTATTGCTTTCCACTCCTTCAGTGGCATCTCCTCCACTATCCTCCGTTTTCCTTACATTGCCCTCTCTAGCTAATTCTGAGCCACCTTTTCCTGGGGACAAACTACGATGGCATCTTCGTTGCTGCTTTCCACCTTGTGATGTCACCACCTGCATATGGCATCATCCATCTTCCTGGGTTCCTGATCGCTACAAACCACCTGTCGCGCGAAGACGCCACCTCATCTATGACGACACTCATCGCAAGACTACGGCTCTCATTCAAGCTCGCCATCTTCGGTATCCTGCAGTCATCGGTGACAGCTCCATCTCTAACGCCATGGAATGTTTGCAACGCTCTCCAATAAAGAAGAAGGGCACCTTTTGGCGCTGGTTCCATAATGACACACTGCTTGCAGAGGACACTCACTATTCTATTACTTCTTATTTTCATGCCACCACATTAGTCCTATGGAAAGTTCAACCCAGTGACTTTGGACAATACCAATGTGAAATTACAAAAATGGTCAAGGGGTTCGCCACTTCCTCTCGATTGACTCTTACCTTGTTCCAGCAGCCTGCGTTTCATGCTATTCCACGATTTGGCTATCGTCGCACTCCTCGAAGCATACAATCATCTTCTACAAATGAACATCAACCTCAAACTTATACCTGGACTATCCTTGACTTTCAAGGAAAAATTTTAAATACCACCACTAACTATACTCGATGGCCATGGTTTCCTCCGCTTTTCATGGATTTTGCTGAAATGGGAACAGGAATCGAAAAATTCGCAGACAAAAAATTGCAAGCTGATACATGGGACAAGCAAGGCTCCTGCTCTCCAGCACCTGCTGACAACTATAGACTATATTTTTGCCCTGCCCACAGTACTGGCACTTCTCGTTCCGCCTGCGGTGGGGTAGTTGACAGATATTGTAAAAATGGAGTTGTGTATCCACAGGTCATATCTGGTGGGAAGCACCTACCAAAAATGACTATATCCATATTACCCGTGCCCAAGCACAGCCTCCCTGCTCTCCATGGCCTTGTTGCGGACAGAGAATGAATCCACTCATAATCACTTTTACTGCACAAGGAAAGACACTTGCAAAAAAACAATGGATGGTTGGGTTTACTTGGGGAGGGTGTCAGTGGGATGGTCAAGGAGATGAAGGGAATGTTTTTACAATTCGCCTCTCGATATCCATGTCCACTTATGATGTTGGTCCCAATCCCAATTTGAAATCAATCTTTCTACAAAAACCCAATATCCAGGTGAATCCATTAGTACAGTTGGTCAATTCTTCTTTCACATTGCTAGCAACTACACTTAATGATTCATCCAAAACTGATCAATGTTGGCTTTGCTTATCTGAATTGCCACCATTCTACGATGCAGTAGCTTCCAATGAACCCATTAGTAACTCCACCAGTGACACACAATGCCGATGGAACACTTCCTCCATCACTATCACTGACATAGTCGGTCGGGGATGTTGCCTAGGACACATCCCTGCCAATTACTCCCACTATTGTCAGAATGTTTCATCAGGGTATCACTGTAATGTATATCTACCAAAAGAAAGATCAAACCTTAACATTGGAGGCTACGGTCCTCTGTACACCACCTCCAATGGCAATATCACGGCTCGCCTCAAGGGCCAATTCTTTATCCCAGGTAATAATTCTGTATGGGCCTGCTCCATAGGAGCCACCGCTTGTGCACATGGTGATGTTCTTATTGCTCAGGGATCCTTTTGCATTCAGGTAAAATTGCTCCCAAAGATCACTTTTTATCCAGGGCCGGAACTTGTTAACGAACTTGAACCTCCACAATTCCCCCTTCGTCAGAAACGAGAAGTCATAACAGCTGTAACACTATCTGTATTGCTGGGTCTTGGAGCCACTGGTGCAGCCACTGGAGTAGCGGCTCTAGCTGTTGGTCATCAACAGTTAGCAACCCTCAGTTTACAAATAGATGAAGATCTCAAACGCATAGAGACTTCAATTTCTGCTCTCCAAACTTCTCTCTCATCTCTAGCTGAAGTGACCCTTCAGAACAGAAGAGGTCTAGATTTGTTATTTCTAAACAAAGGGGGATTATGTGTAGCAATAAAGGAAGAATGTTGTTTTTATGCTGATCATTCAGGAATTGTCAAAGATTCCATGGCTGAATTACGTAAACGTTTGAAGGATAGAGAGAATGAACGACAACAAGGTCAGCCATGGTATCAAGGCATGTTTAATTTTTCTCCCTGGTTAACCACCCTATTGTCTGCCCTAATAGGTCCTCTTGTGCTATTGCTTCTTGCCTGTACTATTGGCCCATGTGTACTAGGATGCTTACTTACCTTTTTGAAAGATAGTTTGAATACCCTTGATAATGAAGTTAACAATACTCAAAAATCGGTTAGCTTTCTCACATCTATCATTGCATCAAAAGATCTTGCCAAAAAACCCTTGCTGGAATGGTCCTCTGACCTAGAGTCAGAGGAGGAAATAGACACTACTAACTCCTTTTCTCCCAAAGAAATTTTGTTAACTCTGCCCAGCCACGATTCGGGGGATGAGGACTTTTCCTCGTATGAGTTGGTTCTGCAAGGCATCAACAAACCGAAGGGTTTGTTGCCACCTTATGGGACTACTCGGGAGGAGAAAGGACTCTACCTAGAATCATGAGCACAAAAATAAAGAAAAGGAGGAATTGTGGCTATTCTGCCTTAGCTATTTTGCCATAGAACAAATCTTGCCCAGCACGTACACCACTCAGGGCAAATTCCACTGAAACTGACAGGATTAACTACAAAAGTCTGTGCCAGCTAGAAACTGTGTATTTGGTATTAGGACATGTCTACCCGAAAACTATCAGTCATGTAGTCTGCTCTTTGTGTCACGTATCTTGGTTGTAATGATTAACGTAACTTGGTTGTAATGAGTAACTTCTTTGTTTCCTGCAATCACCCCGCACCCCCGTCTTTGGAATCAGCACAATAAAAGGGGACAGCGCAAAGCAATCGGGGCCGCCGGGACCATTCCATCTGCCCCAGGCGCGATGTGTTTCCTCACCTAAAGAAACTGTTTGTTTTGTGTCTTTTTCTTTGTGCCTTGGCACTCACCCTCGCGAGGGTCCCGCTAAATTATTTCTTGAAAGGAATTCAGCAACAGACTGGAGAATTGAATCAACGGACCGGTCGCTCGACGCGACACCATATAAAATACTCTACCTGACTCTGTGGTTTCTTCCCCAAACCCCCAAAACTTTAACCTTAGACTGTCTACTATTGACCTCACTCCTTTCTTAAGAGGTCTGTAGGGGGTGTGCATAAGCGCACCAATGTGCCTACCGTCCCTGTCCTATTGTTGTTTTTTTCTTATATGTATCCATTTCATGTATCCATCACTATGTTTATACTTATACCTGTTATCTTATAATTGCTTGACAAAATTAAAAAAAAATGGAGATAGATTTTCAAAACCCTGAATTCTGCATCCTGTATCACACCTTAACTACTTTTTGTACATAAGAAGTATCATAATAAACTACTTTTTGTACCTAAGAAATATAAGAAGAGCTGTGGTGGCACAGTGGTTAGAACACAGTATTGCAAGTTAATTGTGCCAAATGTTAGAAGTTCGCTTCTCACTGGCTCAAGATTGACTCAGCTTTCCATCTTGCTGAGGTCAGTAAAATGAGAACCCAGATTGTTGGGGACAATATGCTGACTCTGTAAACCGTTTAGAGGGGGCTGTAAAGCATTATGAAGTGGTATATAAGTCTAAGTACTGTTGCTACTGCTATCATAACATACACATGAAGCTCTGTGTTTTTCCTGCTGAAATGGTATGCAGAGAGAAGATGCCTACACTTGAGCATCATGTGTGTCCAGGGCAACTATTTCTTCAGCATACAAACTGATGTTTCTCGATTTGACCCTATGTACGTTCAACCATTCCTTTGCTTTTTCCCCCCATTCCAGGGAAGATAAGCCCTCCTGAATTCTCAACCTACTTATATTTTCTCTTCTGCCCTACTTTGATCTACAGAAAGAGCTATCCAAGGTAACTCCTTGCATATTGTCCTTCTCTTTTGGGGCTCCCTGGTTTCTCAGCTCTATGAGAAAAATAATAGGAAAAATGGGTTTCAGGAGCTATGACCCATGCCCCCCCAGAACAATGTTGTAACCATTGTATTTCCCAAGAAAAGAGAACTGCTCTCATCCTATCTCAACCTTATTCCTACTTCTTTCCTTATAGAGATCCATACATCCGCTGGAGTTACGTCATCCAAAAACTGGTTGAGGTGAGAGAAACACATTAAGTTTCCATTGGCTGGTTGGTTTTATTAGGCCTCTCTGGATTAGAAATGTGCCTGGAGACTGTTGGATTTTCCCATAAATCTTAGATGGACCGGAACCCTAATGTGTCTTAGCCAGCCAAAGTAGTAAATAGCAGTAATTGTTTAAGTAGCCCTGAGTGACCAAAGGCCACCATTTAAGTTTCCCAGAGTTCTCTAGCCTTGAGTGAATGAGATATAACATTTGTTCTGAGTCATCTTTGATGCAAAAAAGGTCACTTCCCTAAGAAATGTTCAATTTAAAACTTTAGACGCAATGTACATATTTTCAAATATCTCCCATAGGAAAACAAAAGGAAAAAGGGGTTTGAAAGAGAGCAGAGTTGATGGGAGTGAGTGGTGCAGAAATCTGTGACAGATTGACTAAAACTAAACTGAAGAAGGGCTGGTGTTGGAAGACAGCATTTGGGCATTGTACTGTAGGATGTTAAAATGGCAGCCAAATCCAGCTTCTGAGATCATAGACCAGAAGAAGGTTTTTCTTAATCATAGCCGAGAGCTGGCAACCAGTATGTCTTGCCAGGACCCTGAGATGTCGGTAGATCACTAAGGTAGAGTTTTTTCTCTCTGTCCCACAGTTCCTGGCATGTATATACTTTGTGAATTTCCTCATGAAATACTATTTCATCTCTAACTTCAGCAACATGCATAAGCAACCCTTCACCATCAAAATCCAGCTGCTCTCCATCTTTGATTCAGTAATGCCCGGTATGTGGAAACAATTTCTGTAATGGGATTAAGTGGTAAGGCCATTTTGTTCTTCTTCCACTCGGAAACTTTAATTTCTCATCCAAAATGCTTCTTCAGTTCATTTTCAGAACTGAAGAAGCTTCTTGGATGAGAAGTGAAACATTTTCAAGGAAAAAAACAAGAAAGTCAAATTGCCTTTTGTAAAGCACCTTTGAGACAATAATGACCTAGATGATTGAGAATCTCTATAGACATTCCATTTAGGATACTAGCCTAAAAGTCTAACTTGATTTACAATAGTCTGCCTTAAATCTGTAACAATAACTCAGTTTTTAAAATCTCTTCTCTCTCCCAAAAGTGGGAAGAACTAATGTATTTCTTTACCTCTCTCATTCAGTGATATCTATTTTATTCGTGGTCTTCTATTTCTTCCTGGACTGCTGGCATAACATATTTGCTGAGATCCTGCGCTTTGCAGACCGTTCTTTCTACAAGGTGATAACAAGGGGGAGGGGGAGGAGGTTGCAAGAAAGATATGAGGAGTCTGGATATACTTGAATCGTCCATTGGCCATGAAGAATAGTTAGAAAAACTTTAAAAAGAGTTCTGAGATGTTATGGCTCTGAAAGTAAAGCAAATTTCAACTTGGTAAAACAACTACATTGAAGAAGTTGACACTGAAGTATCCGATTGCTTGTAATCAAAGTAATAAATATTTATTTATTTTATTTTTTATTTTATTTGGTTTGTCAATTGCTTACAAGATAATAGGTATAAGTAAAAACATAGTTATGAATACATGGATACATATAAGAAAAATAAAAGAAACAATAGGACAGGGATGGTAGGCACGTTGGTGCGCTTATACACACCCCCTACAGACCTCTTAGGAAAGGGGTGAGGTCAATAGTAGAAAGTTTAAGGTTAAAGTTTTTGGGGTTTGGGGAAGAAACCACAGAGTCAGGTAGAGTATTCCAGACATTGATCACTCTGTTGCTGAAGTCGTATTTCCTGCAATCTAGTTTGGTGCGATTAACCTTGAGTTTGTATCTATTGTTTGCTCTTGTATTGATATGGTTGAAGCTGAAGTATTCATTGACAGGTAGGATATTGCAATGTATGATTTTATATACTATACTTAGATCGGAGCGAAGGTGGCATAGTTCTAGGTTTTCTAGGTCTAGAATTTCAAGTCTGGTGGCATAAGGTATTCTGCAACGAGTAGAGGAGTGGAGAACTCTTCTTGTGAAATATTCCTGGACTTTCGCAACTGTGTTAATATCAGATATGCAATGCGGGTTCCAGACTGATGAGCTGTATTCGAGTATTGGTCTAAGAAATGTTTTGTACGCTCTAGTTATTAGTGTAATATTACCAGAGAAAAAGTTACATAAGATTAGGTTAACAACTCTTAATGCCTTTTTGGCTATGTAGTTACAGTGGGCTCTAGCACTTAGATCATTAGAGATGAGTACTCCAAGGTCCTTGACAGAGTTTAGATCATCAGCAAGGTCTTGACTATTCAGCCTGTATTTTATTTTCTGATTATTATTTTTTTGCCAATATGTAAGACAGAGCATTTGTTTGTTAAGATTTGAAGTTGCCATTTGTTTGACCATTCTGATACATAGTTGAGGTCTTTTTTAAGGGTAGCAGTATTGTCTGTGGTGTTAAATAGCTTTACATCATCAGCGAAGAGGATGCAGTTGCTCTTAATATGATCACAGAGGTCATTTATGTAGAGCAGGGGTGTCCAACCTTGGCAACTTTAAGACTTGTGGACTTCAACTCCCAGAATTCCTCAGCCACAAGTCTTAAAGTTGCCAAGGTTGGACACCCCTGATGTAGAGTATGAAGAGAGTTGGTCCTAGAACACTGCCTTGGGGGACACCACTGTTGACAGGTACAGAGTTTGATAGTACGCTCCCAATTTGGACCATTTGTTGTCTGTTTGACAGGAATGCTTCTATCCAGTTATGCAAGTGTCCAGAGATATCATAAGATTTTAGTTTTAGGAGTAGTTTGTCATGTACCACTGAATCAAAGGCTTTACAGAAGTCTATGTAGATTGCATCTATTGCTTTGCCCTGATCGAGTTGTGTAGTCCATATGTTTTTGCAGTGTAAGAGTTGCAGATTGCAGGATAGTTTTTTTCTGAAACCAAATTGTTTATTAGAGAGTAGGTTGTTTGTCTCTAAGTGGAGGATAATGGATTGGTTAAAAATTGATTCCATGACTTTACAGGTGATGCAGCATAAAGAGATTGGTCTGTGATTTTCAACTAGGCTGGGGTCTCCCTTTTTGAAGATGGGGATGACCGTGCCTTGTGACCAAAGTTTTGGCAAGGAGCTGGTCCTGAAAGATTTTTCAAAGATTAAGCTTAGAGGTTCGGCTATAGCAGTGGATAGCTTTTTTAAGAAGTAGGCACATATTCCGTCTGGTCCAATAGATAGAGATGGTTTTAGATTGCGTACTACTTTTTCAACATTGTCTTCTGTAAAATCGATATGTATTAGATCATTGTAGTTATCTGTGGTTCGACTAGGAAATACTGGGCATGATCCATTGCTGTTTACCAATACTGAGCCAAAGAATGTGTTAAAGAGGTTGGCTTTAATGGTGTCATCATTGCAGTCTTTACCATTAGGTCCTTTCAGGGGTGGGATGGACCTTGAGTCTTTTAGTTTGTTGTTCACAAAATTGTAGAAAGCGCGGGTGGAATTGGGGCGTAGAAGGCTTTCCTCTTGTTTAATGTGATCATTGGTGCCTTCAGTCTTTATCTGGTGGCATATATTTTTGTATCAGCTTTTGAAGTTGGCAACGTGACCAGATTTGTTTTTCCGCCAAAGTGATCTCTTTTTGGATTGAAGCTTCCTTATTGTTATGGGTAATCTGTTTTTTCTGGTTTTTGGAGTTGTTATATGTACATATAGTTTGATGACTCTTTTGACTTCAAGTAAAAATATGTTGTAATGGTCTTCAACAGTATTGCATCCAGTGAATAGAAATTGCCAATCAAGGGATGAGAGATCGTTGTCTATAAGATCATAGTTGCCTTTTTTGAAGTTATAATTGGGGATCACATTGTTGTGTTGATTTTTGTGTGGACATATGTTGAGACAAAAGTCAATCATATTGTGGTCACTGTTGGAAAAGGGTTCTTTAATTTGTATTCCGTAAATTGAATTCAAACTATTGCAGAAGATGAGATCGAGGCACTTGTTAAGTCTAGTATTGTTGTTTACTAGTTGTTCCAGTCCCAGGTTTGTTACAGCATTGTAGAAGGTTGCATATATCAGGCATGATATTCCCCTCCGAAAAAAAAATCTGAAAAGTAGCCAGGGATGCAGGGGTTACCTAAGCACCCGCCGCGGACCGCGCAGAGCCCCGGTGGGAATTAAATTGCCAACGCCCCCTTTAAGCTTTAGCAGAGTAAAGTAATCAAAAGTGATTTTTCAAGGTGAGTCTGCATGATAGTTTTATTAATTGACAAAAAATAATAATAAAAAGCACCATGAGAATGCTCTCCGGCAAAGGATTTCACATTTAAAAAATAAAACAAACAAACAAACACAACAAACAAACCCTGCTTAACAGACAGAAAAACAGCCACAATGCTTCATATCTAATTGGACTTTTTCTTTGTTCCCTTTCCTTTGATCAGCATTGCTTCTCTATGCTTCTTTCTAGCTAGTTGAGCTGATAGCATAACTTTGAGTCTGGCCTGTCTTTTAGCTACAGTTGTCTTCCTCTTCAGTTCCAGATTGGCCCTCTTTGCTGCAAGATTGGACCTCCAGAGGTTTTTCTTTAAAGCCCCTTCTCGATTCATGGAGGACCGTGGGGTTGCTCTGATGCACGTCGGTTTCCCCTACCGGCGGGTCCTCCTTTCGTGCGGAGGGCTGCGGGGGAAGGCGCTCGCCCGAGAGGATCTCTCCCTCTCTCTCCCTGCAAGGTCAACGTCTGCGCTGCAGAGGAGAGGGCAGGAGGTTCCTCCTGCTTGCTGTGAGGTGAGGAAGCCGCGGCTCGCCCGGCGAGATTTGGGAACGAGGGGCAGGAGGAGGCACGCACACACCTGCAGCTCACTTTCCCAGCTCTGCCCAGCCCTCGTGGCTCTGGCGCGGCCCCGGCGGGCAGTGAGCGCCTCCCCGGCGGACCCTCCGCTCATCTTGCCAGGGCCGCGGCAGAGTTGCGAGGGCTGGGCAGAGCTGGGAAAGTGAGCCGCGGGTGTGTGCGTGCCTCCTCCTGCCCCTCGTTCCCAAATCTCGCCGGGCGAGCCGCAGCTTCCTCACCTCTCAGCAAGCAGGAGGAACCTCCTGTCCTCTCCTCCGCAGCGCAGACGTTGACCTTGCAGGGAGAGAGAGGGAGAGATCCTCTCAGGCGAGCGCCTTCCCCCGCAGCCCTCCGCACGAAAGGAGGACCCACCGGTAGGAGAAACCGAGCCGCGGAGGCGGGAAGGACGGGCTGGCGGGCGCTAACCTCGCTCGTTCTCCCTGCGTCGGGCTAAGGGTGGTTTCCGCTGCGAGCGGCTCAAATCCCAGGGCGCCTTCCGCCTTCTCCTGGAGCAGCCCAGCCTCGCCTTTCTCCGTTCTCCCCCTCCCCAAACCCGGACTAATTCCAAGCCTCTGGAGTGCAACGAGCGTTCAAACCCACTTTGCAACGAGGTTCGCTTCCTTCTCGCATTCGCTCCCGCATCTCCACCACCTGCCCCACGCGCGCTCTTTCGGGGCCAGCCAAAAGAGACACAGCGCCGCGCGCCAAGAAATCGCACACACACACACCAACACCCTTCCTTTCCAGCCAGTGGTGTGGATCAGCTCCGGAGCTGGGCAGCTGCTTCCCTGCTCCTGACTCAGGGGGCCTCCGAGGGGAGAGGAAGGAGGGGAAGGGTGGCGGGGGGGGGCGCGATGAAAAATTGGAATTCCGATTTTAATTGGAAGAATATCATGTATGATATATGGGTTCAGTTTTACATTCGTTTAGGGTCCAGTTAATGTGAGGTAGATTGAAGTCACCAAAAAAGATAAAAGTGTGTGGGCAGGATGTTGCCCATGTTAGTAGTGAATTTATCTTGTTTACGTGTTCAATGTCATAATCAGGCTCTGTAACATAGGAAGAATCGAAATGTGATATTTAAGGACAGTTCACAGACGATGGTCTCAAAAAGAGAAAGCTCTTGAGTAACTTGGATGTTTTTTAGATGTAAGGACTTTTTATAGAAAATAGCAACACCACCTCCTCTACGGATTTCACGATCTGATCGGTAAGCATGATAATCTCTTACTGTGGTAATGGAGTCAGGGAGAGATGCGTTGAGCCATGTTTCACAGACAAATATGATGTCGAATTTAGCCATATTTAGTAAGAGGAGAAAATCAGGTATTTTATTCACAAGGCTTCTTGCATTGAGTAGCTTGCATTTAAGGCCAGTTGGAGTTGGAGTTGAGGTAGTTAGGGGCGTGCATGCCTAATTTTGATTTAGCAATTGGTTGCAGTTACAACTATGATAATAAAGTTATGATCAATCCTCACATTTACAACCTCTGCAGGTCTGTAAAGCAAAACAAATAGAACTAAGATTGCAAGCATGTTTTATCCATACTAATTGTTTTAATGGGCTGGTAAAATATTTTAATTTTTGCTAGTATCATATGGCACCAGAGTCACTTTAGGTGAGATCGGCAGCTATGTAAATTCGACAATAAATAAATTTGGCAAATAAATAACATAACTGTTTCACTTAATGACCACTTAATAACTTTATTGCTGCTCCCAATTTTCATTAAATGAAGGCTCCTGTAGAAACATGTATGTTTAGGGAGTATACGAAATCAAATAACGTGTTCTGAAAGACTTTGCAAGATCCCACGTGATGGTTCATTCCTTCCCTCCCCACAGCTGAAATCTAACTTTTCATGCCCCCCTTGACCCTCCCCGACCCTTAATCTCACCATAACACCCAGGACGCCTCCTTGCTCTCTCATACCTGACAATAGGCACTTACCTGCCTGTTTGAGAGTTGCAATTTCCCACTGGTTTCCCCACTGACTTAGTGATGGACATTCTAATCCCAATTGCCCTTGTAACTCAAGGACTACCCGTACACAGGAAATTTAGAGGGGATTGTCTCTTTGCTGGCCAAAATACATTGATGTTCCAGTTTCAAGCCTGGCATTTCTGTGTTTTTCATGCTCTTTATTTCATTCTTCCTGCCTAGGACTGGTGGAATTCCACAGCATTCTCGACATTCTTTCGGTCATGGAATGTGATTGTACACGATTGGTTGTACTACTATATTTATCAAGATTTTCTGTGGGAAGGTAAGGCTATAATGGGCTGTGAGAATAATCTTTGGGGGCAGAACTGCAGCCAGGGCAATGATCAAGAGGAGATGTCTCATCTCAGAGCAGGAATGGGGGTAGAATAACATCTCAGAAGAGATTCTCCCTTGTTGTTCAGAAAATAAAGGCTGGGAGGGGGGGTGTTTCAGACTTGCCAGATTCTGTCTCTGTAACCTTATAATAAAAGTACTATTATTTGGATTGGTTTACTGTGTGGAGCACCTGAAAAGTCTGACATGCTTGCCAAACCCACCCTATATTGCCCCATAGAGTAAACCTGTTGCATGTAATTTCTCTGTGCCTGTCCTAATTGTTTATTGGTGATCACCAAGATGAAGTCTATGATTCACCTGTGCTCCTTCTCTTCCAGCTGATTGGAGAGAGAGCCCGAGATGGAGCTATGCTCATCGTCTTCCTTTTGTCAGCCATTTCCCATGAATATATACTCACCTTGTCTTTTGGCTTCTTCTATCCTGTCTTGCTTGTGCTGTTTGCTGGGACTGGAGGCAAGTAGCCCCTCAGGAAATGGACTGAACCTTTCCTCAGAAGACTCAAGCAAGGCCCGTAAAACATAATGTGGCATGGATTATTCCTGGTGAACCTTCTTTCATTCTGTTCTGCCCTCCTCTGGTTTGGGGTTTCCACATTTCTCAATTGGCACACATTCATGTCCTTTTTGGTACAATTTTTTTACCGCTGGTAGGTTGGATTTGCTCCAACTCTATTCAAAATATATTAAGCCATTGGCCAAGGTCTTATGATGAATCTTGTGATCCTTACCCATCCATCACAAGACCACCAATTTTTTGACTCACACCTGACCCATCACAGGACCCATCACTAGAACCTGACCTGACATGACCTCACCATCACAATGCCTGCTGACAACATGGAAACCTTATAAGCACAATACTGACACTGACACCCCCTAAATTCCACTGAAGATGGAAACCAGCCCACAAGCTCAGAGAATGACCTTCCACCCCACAACTCATGTACTCCGATTTACTATTATTATAATTTCCAGTATGCCTTTGGACATCTTGGCTATGGAACCCTGGGTATCGGTACCCTAGATGAGTGGAGCTTTTCAAATTGAGAAAGACTAGCTAAGGAAAGATTGAAGACATTATCCTGCCCCCTCCCCCAACCAGTATTTCTCAATCTTGGTGACTT